>NW_026988604.1:0-111620 GCF_030222135.1 Aotus nancymaae
GCAGAAAAAGTGTTTGCAGACTGCTGAATCCACACACGGGTTTAACTCTGGAAGTTGAGTGCACACATTGACAACCGTTCTGTTAGATAGCTGCGTTTTGGATTTAGAAGCAGATATTTCCCTGGGCTTACTGCTGTTTCTTCCATATGCCGGTAATGGGCTGAAAACGCCTGTTTTGGGACTCTGCAGAGAAAGTGTTTGCAGACTGCTGAATCCACACACGGGTTTAACTCTGGAAGTTGAGTGCACACATTGACAACCGTTCTGTTAGATAGCTGCGTTTTGGATTTAGAAGCAGATATTTCCCTGGGCTTACTGCTGTTTCTTCCATATGCCGGTAATGGGCTGAAAACGCCTGTTTTGGGACTCTGCAGAGAAAGTGTTTGCAGACTGCTGAATCCACACACGGGTTTAACTCTGGAAGTTGAGTGCACACATTGACAACCGTTCTGTTAGATAGCTGCGTTTTGGATTTAGAAGCAGATATTTCCCTGTGCTTACTGCTGTTTCTTCCATATGCCGGTAATGGGCTGAAAACGCCTGTTTGGGGACTCTGCAGAGAAACTGTTTGCAGACTGCTGAATCCACACACGGGTTTAACTCTGGAAGTTGAGTGCACACATTGACAACCGTTCTGTTAGATAGCTGCGTTTTGGATTTAGAAGCAGATATTTCCCTGTGCTTACTGCTGTTGCTTCCATATGCCGGTAATGGGCTGAAAACGCCTGTTTTGGGACTCTGCAGAGAAAGTGTTTGCAGACTGCTGAATCCACACACGGGTTTAACTCTGGAAGTTGAGTGCACACATTGACAACCGTTCTGTTAGATAGCTGCGTTTTGGATTTAGAAGCAGATATTTCCCTGTGCTTACTGCTGTTTCTTCCATATGCCGGTAATGGGCTGAAAACGCCTGTTTTGGGACTCTGCAGAGAAACTGTTTGCAGACTGCTGAATCCACACACGGGTTTAACTCTGGAAGTTGAGTGCACACATTGAAAACCGTTCTGTTAGATAGCTGCGTTTTGGATTTAGAAGCAGATATTTCCCTGTGCTTACTGCTGTTGCTTCCATATGCCGGTAATGGGCTGAAAACGCCTGTTTTGGGACTCTGCAGAGAAAGTGTTTGCAGACTGCTGAATCCACACACGGGTTTAACTCTGGAAGTTGAGTGCACACATTGACAACCGTTCTGTTAGATAGCTGCGTTTTGGATTTAGAAGCAGATATTTCCCTGTGCTTACTGCTGTTTCTTCCATATGCCGGTAATGGGCTGAAAACGCCTGTTTTGGGACTCTGCAGAGAAAGTGTTTGCAGACTGCTGAATCCACACACGGGTTTAACTCTGGAAGTTGAGTGCACACATTGACAACCGTTCTGTTAGATAGCTGCGTTTTGGATTTAGAAGCAGATATTTCCCTGGGCTTACTGCTGTTTCTTCCATATGCCGGTAATGGGCTGAAAACGCCTGTTTGGGGACTCTGCAGAGAAAGTGTTTGCAGACTGCTGAATCCACACACGGGTTTAACTCTGGAAGTTGAGTGCACACATTGACAACCGTTCTGTTAGATAGCTGCGTTTTGGATTTAGAAGCAGATATTTCCCTGGGCTTACTGCTGTTTCTTCCATATGCCGGTAATGGGCTGAAAACGCCTGTTTTGGGACTCTGCAGAGAAAGTGTTTGCAGACTGCTGAATCCACACACGGGTTTAACTCTGGAAGTTGAGTGCACACATTGACAACCGTTCTGTTAGATAGCTGCGTTTTGGATTTAGAAGCAGATATTTCCCTGGGCTTACTGCTGTTTCTTCCATATGCCGGTAATGGGCTGAAAACGCCTGTTTTGGGACTCTGCAGAGAAAGTGTTTGCAGACTGCTGAATCCACACACGGGTTTAACTCTGGAAGTTGAGTGCACACATTGACAACCGTTCTGTTAGATAGCTGCGTTTTGGATTTAGAAGCAGATATTTCCCTGTGCTTACTGCTGTTTCTTCCATATGCCGGTAATGGGCTGAAAACGCCTGTTTGGGGACTCTGCAGAGAAAGTGTTTGCAGACTGCTGAATCCACACACGGGTTTAACTCTGGAAGTTGAGTGCACACATTGACAACCGTTCTGTTAGATAGCTGCGTTTTGGATTTAGAAGCAGATATTTCCCTGGGCTTACTGCTGTTTCTTCCATATGCTGGTAATGGGCTGAAAACGCCTGTTTTGGGACTCTGCAGAGAAAGTGTTTGCAGACTGCTGAATCCACACACGGGTTTAACTCTGGAAGTTGAGTGCACACATTGACAACCGTTCTGTTAGATAGCTGCGTTTTGGATTTAGAAGCAGATATTTCCCTGGGCTTACTGCTGTTTCTTCCATATGCCGGTAATGGGCTGAAAACGCCTGTTTTGGGACTCTGCAGAGAAAGTGTTTGCAGACTGCTGAATCCACACACGGGTTTAACTCTGGAAGTTGAGTGCACACATTGACAACCGTTCTGTTAGATAGCTGCGTTTTGGATTTAGAAGCAGATATTTCCCTGGGCTTACTGCTGTTTCTTCCATATGCCGGTAATGGGCTGAAAACGCCTGTTTTGGGACTCTGCAGAGAAAGTGTTTGCAGACTGCTGAATCCACACACGGGTTTAACTCTGGAAGTTGAGTGCACACATTGACAACCGTTCTGTTAGATAGCTGCGTTTTGGATTTAGAAGCAGATATTTCCCTGTGCTTACTGCTGTTTCTTCCATATGCCGGTAATGGGCTGAAAACGCCTGTTTGGGGACTCTGCAGAGAAAGTGTTTGCAGACTGCTGAATCCACACACGGGTTTAACTCTGGAAGTTGAGTGCACACATTGACAACCGTTCTGTTAGATAGCTGCGTTTTGGATTTAGAAGCAGATATTTCCCTGGGCTTACTGCTGTTTCTTCCATATGCCGGTAATGGGCTGAAAACGCCTGTTTGGGGACTCTGCAGAGAAAGTGTTTGCAGACTGCTGAATCCACACACGGGTTTAACTCTGGAAGTTGAGTGCACACATTGACAACCGTTCTGTTAGATAGCTGCGTTTTGGATTTAGAAGCAGATATTTCCCTGGGCTTACTGCTGTTTCTTCCATATGCCGGTAATGGGCTGAAAACGCCTGTTTTGGGACTCTGCAGAGAAAGTGTTTGCAGACTGCTGAATCCACACACGGGTTTAACTCTGGAAGTTGAGTGCACACATTGACAACCGTTCTGTTAGATAGCTGCGTTTTGGATTTAGAAGCAGATATTTCCCTGTGCTTACTGCTGTTTCTTCCATATGCCGGTAATGGGCTGAAAACGCCTGTTTTGGGACTCTGCAGAGAAAGTGTTTGCAGACTGCTGAATCCACACACGGGTTTAACTCTGGAAGTTGAGTGCACACATTGACAACCGTTCTGTTAGATAGCTGCGTTTTGGATTTAGAAGCAGATATTTCCCTGGGCTTACTGCTGTTTCTTCCATATGCCGGTAATGGGCTGAAAACGCCTGTTTGGGGACTCTGCAGAGAAAGTGTTTGCAGACTGCTGAATCCACACACGGGTTTAACTCTGGAAGTTGAGTGCACACATTGACAACCGTTCTGTTAGATAGCTGCGTTTTGGATTTAGAAGCAGATATTTCCCTGTGCTTACTGCTGTTTCTTCCATATGCCGGTAATGGGCTGAAAACGCCTGTTTTGGGACTCTGCAGAGAAAGTGTTTGCAGACTGCTGAATCCACACACGGGTTTAACTCTGGAAGTTGAGTGCACACATTGACAACCGTTCTGTTAGATAGCTGCGTTTTGGATTTAGAAGCAGATATTTCCCTGTGCTTACTGCTGTTTCTTCCATATGCCGGTAATGGGCTGAAAACGCCTGTTTTGGGACTCTGCAGAGAAAGTGTTTGCAGACTGCTGAATCCACACACGGGTTTAACTCTGGAAGTTGAGTGAACACATTGACAACCGTTCTGTTAGATAGCTGCGTTTTGGATTTAGAAGCAGATATTTCCCTGTGCTTACTGCCGTTTCTTCCATATGCCGGTAATGGGCTGAAAACGCCTGTTTTGGGACTCTGCAGAGAAAGTGTTTGCAGACTGCTGAATCCACACACGGGTTTAACTCTGGAAGTTGAGTGCACACATTGACAACCGTTCTGTTAGATAGCTGCGTTTTGGATTTAGAAGCAGATATTTCCCTGGGCTTACTGCTGTTTCTTCCATATGCCGGTAATGGGCTGAAAACGCCTGTTTTGGGACTCTGCAGAGAAAGTGTTTGCAGACTGCTGAATCCACACACGGGTTTAACTCTGGAAGTTGAGTGCACACATTGACAACCGTTCTGTTAGATAGCTGCGTTTTGGATTTAGAAGCAGATATTTCCCTGGGCTTACTGCTGTTTCTTCCATATGCCGGTAATGGGCTGAAAACGCCTGTTTTGGGACTCTGCAGAGAAAGTGTTTGCAGACTGCTGAATCCACACACGGGTTTAACTCTGGAAGTTGAGTGCACACATTGACAACCGTTCTGTTAGATAGCTGCGTTTTGGATTTAGAAGCAGATATTTCCCTGTGCTTACTGCTGTTGCTTCCATATGCCGGTAATGGGCTGAAAACGCCTGTTTTGGGACTCTGCAGAGAAAGTGTTTGCAGACTGCTGAATCCACACACGGGTTTAACTCTGGAAGTTGAGTGCACACATTGACAACCGTTCTGTTAGATAGCTGCGTTTTGGATTTAGAAGCAGATATTTCCCTGTGCTTACTGCTGTTTCTTCCATATGCCGGTAATGGGCTGAAAACGCCTGTTTTGGGACTCTGCAGAGAAACTGTTTGCAGACTGCTGAATCCACACACGGGTTTAACTCTGGAAGTTGAGTGCACACATTGAAAACCGTTCTGTTAGATAGCTGCGTTTTGGATTTAGAAGCAGATATTTCCCTGTGCTTACTGCTGTTGCTTCCATATGCCGGTAATGGGCTGAAAACGCCTGTTTTGGGACTCTGCAGAGAAAGTGTTTGCAGACTGCTGAATCCACACACGGGTTTAACTCTGGAAGTTGAGTGCACACATTGACAACCGTTCTGTTAGATAGCTGCGTTTTGGATTTAGAAGCAGATATTTCCCTGTGCTTACTGCTGTTTCTTCCATATGCCGGTAATGGGCTGAAAACGCCTGTTTTGGGACTCTGCAGAGAAAGTGTTTGCAGACTGCTGAATCCACACACGGGTTTAACTCTGGAAGTTGAGTGCACACATTGACAACCGTTCTGTTAGATAGCTGCGTTTTGGATTTAGAAGCAGATATTTCCCTGGGCTTACTGCTGTTTCTTCCATATGCCGGTAATGGGCTGAAAACGCCTGTTTGGGGACTCTGCAGAGAAAGTGTTTGCAGACTGCTGAATCCACACACGGGTTTAACTCTGGAAGTTGAGTGCACACATTGACAACCGTTCTGTTAGATAGCTGCGTTTTGGATTTAGAAGCAGATATTTCCCTGGGCTTACTGCTGTTTCTTCCATATGCCGGTAATGGGCTGAAAACGCCTGTTTTGGGACTCTGCAGAGAAAGTGTTTGCAGACTGCTGAATCCACACACGGGTTTAACTCTGGAAGTTGAGTGCACACATTGACAACCGTTCTGTTAGATAGCTGCGTTTTGGATTTAGAAGCAGATATTTCCCTGGGCTTACTGCTGTTTCTTCCATATGCCGGTAATGGGCTGAAAACGCCTGTTTTGGGACTCTGCAGAGAAAGTGTTTGCAGACTGCTGAATCCACACACGGGTTTAACTCTGGAAGTTGAGTGCACACATTGACAACCGTTCTGTTAGATAGCTGCGTTTTGGATTTAGAAGCAGATATTTCCCTGTGCTTACTGCTGTTTCTTCCATATGCCGGTAATGGGCTGAAAACGCCTGTTTTGGGACTCTGCAGAGAAAGTGTTTGCAGACTGCTGAATCCACACACGGGTTTAACTCTGGAAGTTGAGTGCACACATTGACAACCGTTCTGTTAGATAGCTGCGTTTTGGATTTAGAAGCAGATATTTCCCTGGGCTTACTGCTGTTTCTTCCATATGCTGGTAATGGGCTGAAAACGCCTGTTTTGGGACTCTGCAGAGAAAGTGTTTGCAGACTGCTGAATCCACACACGGGTTTAACTCTGGAAGTTGAGTGCACACATTGACAACCGTTCTGTTAGATAGCTGCGTTTTGGATTTAGAAGCAGATATTTCCCTGGGCTTACTGCTGTTTCTTCCATATGCCGGTAATGGGCTGAAAACGCCTGTTTTGGGACTCTGCAGAGAAAGTGTTTGCAGACTGCTGAATCCACACACGGGTTTAACTCTGGAAGTTGAGTGCACACATTGACAACCGTTCTGTTAGATAGCTGCGTTTTGGATTTAGAAGCAGATATTTCCCTGGGCTTACTGCTGTTTCTTCCATATGCCGGTAATGGGCTGAAAACGCCTGTTTTGGGACTCTGCAGAGAAAGTGTTTGCAGACTGCTGAATCCACACACGGGTTTAACTCTGGAAGTTGAGTGCACACATTGACAACCGTTCTGTTAGATAGCTGCGTTTTGGATTTAGAAGCAGATATTTCCCTGTGCTTACTGCTGTTTCTTCCATATGCCGGTAATGGGCTGAAAACGCCTGTTTTGGGACTCTGCAGAGAAAGTGTTTGCAGACTGCTGAATCCACACACGGGTTTAACTCTGGAAGTTGAGTGCACACATTGACAACCGTTCTGTTAGATAGCTGCGTTTTGGATTTAGAAGCAGATATTTCCCTGGGCTTACTGCTGTTTCTTCCATATGCCGGTAATGGGCTGAAAACGCCTGTTTGGGGACTCTGCAGAGAAAGTGTTTGCAGACTGCTGAATCCACACACGGGTTTAACTCTGGAAGTTGAGTGCACACATTGACAACCGTTCTGTTAGATAGCTGCGTTTTGGATTTAGAAGCAGATATTTCCCTGGGCTTACTGCTGTTTCTTCCATATGCCGGTAATGGGCTGAAAACGCCTGTTTGGGGACTCTGCAGAGAAAGTGTTTGCAGACTGCTGAATCCACACACGGGTTTAACTCTGGAAGTTGAGTGCACACATTGACAACCGTTCTGTTAGATAGCTGCGTTTTGGATTTAGAAGCAGATATTTCCCTGTGCTTACTGCTGTTTCTTCCATATGCCGGTAATGGGCTGAAAACGCCTGTTTTGGGACTCTGCAGAGAAAGTGTTTGCAGACTGCTGAATCCACACACGGGTTTAACTCTGGAAGTTGAGTGCACACATTGACAACCGTTCTGTTAGATAGCTGCGTTTTGGATTTAGAAGCAGATATTTCCCTGTGCTTACTGCTGTTTCTTCCATATGCCGGTAATGGGCTGAAAACGCCTGTTTTGGGACTCTGCAGAGAAAGTGTTTGCAGACTGCTGAATCCACACACGGGTTTAACTCTGGAAGTTGAGTGAACACATTGACAACCGTTCTGTTAGATAGCTGCGTTTTGGATTTAGAAGCAGATATTTCCCTGTGCTTACTGCCGTTTCTTCCATATGCCGGTAATGGGCTGAAAACGCCTGTTTTGGGACTCTGCAGAGAAAGTGTTTGCAGACTGCTGAATCCACACACGGGTTTAACTCTGGAAGTTGAGTGCACACATTGACAACCGTTCTGTTAGATAGCTGCGTTTTGGATTTAGAAGCAGATATTTCCCTGGGCTTACTGCTGTTTCTTCCATATGCCGGTAATGGGCTGAAAACGCCTGTTTTGGGACTCTGCAGAGAAAGTGTTTGCAGACTGCTGAATCCACACACGGGTTTAACTCTGGAAGTTGAGTGCACACATTGACAACCGTTCTGTTAGATAGCTGCGTTTTGGATTTAGAAGCAGATATTTCCCTGGGCTTACTGCTGTTTCTTCCATATGCCGGTAATGGGCTGAAAACGCCTGTTTTGGGACTCTGCAGAGAAAGTGTTTGCAGACTGCTGAATCCACACACGGGTTTAACTCTGGAAGTTGAGTGCACACATTGACAACCGTTCTGTTAGATAGCTGCGTTTTGGATTTAGAAGCAGATATTTCCCTGTGCTTACTGCTGTTGCTTCCATATGCCGGTAATGGGCTGAAAACGCCTGTTTTGGGACTCTGCAGAGAAAGTGTTTGCAGACTGCTGAATCCACACACGGGTTTAACTCTGGAAGTTGAGTGCACACATTGACAACCGTTCTGTTAGATAGCTGCGTTTTGGATTTAGAAGCAGATATTTCCCTGTGCTTACTGCTGTTGCTTCCATATGCCGGTAATGGGCTGAAAACGCCTGTTTTGGGACTCTGCAGAGAAAGTGTTTGCAGACTGCTGAATCCACACACGGGTTTAACTCTGGAAGTTGAGTGCACACATTGACAACCGTTCTGTTAGATAGCTGCGTTTTGGATTTAGAAGCAGATATTTCCCTGTGCTTACTGCTGTTTCTTCCATATGCCGGTAATGGGCTGAAAACGCCTGTTTTGGGACTCTGCAGAGAAAGTGTTTGCAGACTGCTGAATCCACACACGGGTTTAACTCTGGAAGTTGAGTGCACACATTGAAAACCGTTCTGTTAGATAGCTGCGTTTTGGATTTAGAAGCAGATATTTCCCTGTGCTTACTGCTGTTGCTTCCATATGCCGGTAATGGGCTGAAAACGCCTGTTTTGGGACTCTGCAGAGAAAGTGTTTGCAGACTGCTGAATCCACACACGGGTTTAACTCTGGAAGTTGAGTGCACACATTGACAACCGTTCTGTTAGATAGCTGCGTTTTGGATTTAGAAGCAGATATTTCCCTGTGCTTACTGCTGTTTCTTCCATATGCCGGTAATGGGCTGAAAACGCCTGTTTTGGGACTCTGCAGAGAAAGTGTTTGCAGACTGCTGAATCCACACACGGGTTTAACTCTGGAAGTTGAGTGCACACATTGACAACCGTTCTGTTAGATAGCTGCGTTTTGGATTTAGAAGCAGATATTTCCCTGTGCTTACTGCTGTTTCTTCCATATGCCGGTAATGGGCTGAAAACGCCTGTTTGGGGACTCTGCAGAAAAAGTGTTTGCAGACTGCTGAATCCACACACGGGTTTAACTCTGGAAGTTGAGTGCACACATTGACAACCGTTCTGTTAGATAGCTGCGTTTTGGATTTAGAAGCAGATATTTCCCTGGGCTTACTGCTGTTTCTTCCATATGCCGGTAATGGGCTGAAAACGCCT
This sequence comes from Aotus nancymaae, assembly GCF_030222135.1. Taxonomy (NCBI): domain Eukaryota; kingdom Metazoa; phylum Chordata; class Mammalia; order Primates; family Aotidae; genus Aotus; species Aotus nancymaae. The sequence goes on from NW_026988604.1 coordinate 9,238, forward strand.
GTTTTGGGACTCTGCAGAGAAAGTGTTTGCAGACTGCTGAATCCACACACGGGTTTAACTCTGGAAGTTGAGTGCACACATTGACAACCGTTCTGTTAGATAGCTGCGTTTTGGATTTAGAAGCACATATTTCCCTGTGCTTACTGCTGTTGCTTCCATATGCCGGTAATGGGCTGAAAACGCCTGTTTTGGGACTCTGCAGAGAAAGTGTTTGCAGACTGCTGAATCCACACACGGGTTTAACTCTGGAAGTTGAGTGCACACATTGACAACCGTTCTGTTAGATAGCTGCGTTTTGGATTTAGAAGCAGATATTTCCCTGTGCTTACTGCTGTTTCTTCCATATGCCGGTAATGGGCTGAAAACGCCTGTTTTGGGACTCTGCAGAGAAAGTGTTTGCAGACTGCTGAATCCACACACGGGTTTAACTCTGGAAGTTGAGTGCACACATTGACAACCGTTCTGTTAGATAGCTGCGTTTTGGATTTAGAAGCAGATATTTCCCTGTGCTTACTGCTGTTTCTTCCATATGCCGGTAATGGGCTGAAAACGCCTGTTTTGGGACTCTGCAGAGAAAGTGTTTGCAGACTGCTGAATCCACACACGGGTTTAACTCTGGAAGTTGAGTGCACACATTGACAACCGTTCTGTTAGATAGCTGCGTTTTGGATTTAGAAGCAGATATTTCCCTGTGCTTACTGCTGTTTCTTCCATATGCCGGTAATGGGCTGAAAACGCCTGTTTTGGGACTCTGCAGAGAAAGTGTTTGCAGACTGCTGAATCCACACACGGGTTTAACTCTGGAAGTTGAGTGCACACATTGACAACCGTTCTGTTAGATAGCTGCGTTTTGGATTTAGAAGCAGATATTTCCCTGTGCTTACTGCTGTTTCTTCCATATGCCGGTAATGGGCTGAAAACGCCTGTTTTGGGACTCTGCAGAGAAAGTGTTTGCAGACTGCTGAATCCACACACGGGTTTAACTCTGGAAGTTGAGTGCACACATTGACAACCGTTCTGTTAGATAGCTGCGTTTTGGATTTAGAAGCAGATATTTCCCTGGGCTTACTGCTGTTTCTTCCATATGCCGGTAATGGGCTGAAAACGCCTGTTTGGGGACTCTGCAGAGAAAGTGTTTGCAGACTGCTGAATCCACACACGGGTTTAACTCTGGAAGTTGAGTGCACACATTGACAACCGTTCTGTTAGATAGCTGCGTTTTGGATTTAGAAGCAGATATTTCCCTGGGCTTACTGCTGTTTCTTCCATATGCCGGTAATGGGCTGAAAACGCCTGTTTTGGGCCTCTGCAGAGAAAGTGTTTGCAGACTGCTGAATCCACACACGGGTTTAACTCTGGAAGTTGAGTGCACACATTGACAACCGTTCTGTTAGATAGCTGCGTTTTGGATTTAGAAGCAGATATTTCCCTGGGCTTACTGCTGTTTCTTCCATATGCCGGTAATGGGCTGAAAACGCCTGTTTTGGGACTCTGCAGAGAAAGTGTTTGCAGACTGCTGAATCCACACACGGGTTTAACTCTGGAAGTTGAGTGCACACATTGACAACCGTTCTGTTAGATAGCTGCGTTTTGGATTTAGAAGCAGATATTTCCCTGTGCTTACTGCTGTTGCTTCCATATGCCGGTAATGGGCTGAAAACGCCTGTTTTGGGACTCTGCAGAGAAAGTGTTTGGAGACTGCTGAATCCACACACGGGTTTAACTCTGGAAGTTGAGTGCACACATTGACAACCGTTCTGTTAGATAGCTGCGTTTTGGATTTAGAAGCAGATATTTCCCTGTGCTTACTGCTGTTGCTTCCATATGCCGGTAATGGGCTGAAAACGCCTGTTTTGGGACTCTGCAGAGAAAGTGTTTGCAGACTGCTGAATCCACACACGGGTTTAACTCTGGAAGTTGAGTGCACACATTGACAACCGTTCTGTTAGATAGCTGCGTTTTGGATTTAGAAGCAGATATTTCCCTGTGCTTACTGCTGTTTCTTCCATATGCCGGTAATGGGCTGAAAACGCCTGTTTTGGGACTCTGCAGAGAAACTGTTTGCAGACTGCTGAATCCACACACGGGTTTAACTCTGGAAGTTGAGTGCACACATTGAAAACCGTTCTGTTAGATAGCTGCGTTTTGGATTTAGAAGCAGATATTTCCCTGTGCTTACTGCTGTTGCTTCCATATGCCGGTAATGGGCTGAAAACGCCTGTTTTGGGACTCTGCAGAGAAAGTGTTTGCAGACTGCTGAATCCACACACGGGTTTAACTCTGGAAGTTGAGTGCACACATTGACAACCGTTCTGTTAGATAGCTGCGTTTTGGATTTAGAAGCAGATATTTCCCTGTGCTTACTGCTGTTTCTTCCATATGCCGGTAATGGGCTGAAAACGCCTGTTTTGGGACTCTGCAGAGAAAGTGTTTGCAGACTGCTGAATCCACACACGGGTTTAACTCTGGAAGTTGAGTGCACATATTGACAACCGTTCTGTTAGATAGCTGCGTTTTGGATTTAGAAGCAGATATTTCCCTGGGCTTACTGCTGTTTCTTCCATATGCCGGTAATGGGCTGAAAACGCCTGTTTGGGGACTCTGCAGAGAAAGTGTTTGCAGACTGCTGAATCCACACACGGGTTTAACTCTGGAAGTTGAGTGCACACATTGACAACCGTTCTGTTAGATAGCTGCGTTTTGGATTTAGAAGCAGATATTTCCCTGGGCTTACTGCTGTTTCTTCCATATGCCGGTAATGGGCTGAAAACGCCTGTTTTGGGACTCTGCAGAGAAAGTGTTTGCAGACTGCTGAATCCACACACGGGTTTAACTCTGGAAGTTGAGTGCACACATTGACAACCGTTCTGTTAGATAGCTGCGTTTTGGATTTAGAAGCAGATATTTCCCTGTTCTTACTGCTGTTTCTTCCATATGCCGGTAATGGGCTGAAAACGCCTGTTTTGGGACTCTGCAGAGAAAGTGTTTGCAGACTGCTGAATCCACACACGGGTTTAACTCTGGAAGTTGAGTGCACACATTGACAACCGTTCTGTTAGATAGCTGCGTTTTGGATTTAGAAGCAGATATTTCCCTGTGCTTACTGCTGTTTCTTCCATATGCCGGTAATGGGCTGAAAACGCCTGTTTGGGGACTCTGCAGAGAAAGTGTTTGCAGACTGCTGAATCCACACACGGGTTTAACTCTGGAAGTTGAGTGCACACATTGACAACCGTTCTGTTAGATAGCTGCGTTTTGGATTTAGAAGCAGATATTTCCCTGGGCTTACTGCTGTTTCTTCCATATGCTGGTAATGGGCTGAAAACGCCTGTTTTGGGACTCTGCAGAGAAAGTGTTTGCAGACTGCTGAATCCACACACGGGTTTAACTCTGGAAGTTGAGTGCACACATTGACAACCGTTCTGTTAGATAGCTGCGTTTTGGATTTAGAAGCAGATATTTCCCTGGGCTTACTGCTGTTTCTTCCATATGCCGGTAATGGGCTGAAAACGCCTGTTTTGGGACTCTGCAGAGAAAGTGTTTGCAGACTGCTGAATCCACACACGGGTTTAACTCTGGAAGTTGAGTGCACACATTGTCAACCGTTCTGTTAGATAGCTGCGTTTTGGATTTAGAAGCAGATATTTCCCTGGGCTTACTGCTGTTTCTTCCATATGCCGGTAATGGGCTGAAAACGCCTGTTTTGGGACTCTGCAGAGAAAGTGTTTGCAGACTGCTGAATCCACACACGGGTTTAACTCTGGAAGTTGAGTGCACACATTGACAACCGTTCTGTTAGATAGCTGCGTTTTGGATTTAGAAGCAGATATTTCCCTGTGCTTACTGCTGTTTCTTCCATATGCCGGTAATGGGCTGAAAACGCCTGTTTTGGGACTCTGCAGAGAAAGTGTTTGCAGACTGCTGAATCCACACACGGGTTTAACTCTGGAAGTTGAGTGCACACATTGACAACCGTTCTGTTAGATAGCTGCGTTTTGGATTTAGAAGCAGATATTTCCCTGGGCTTACTGCTGTTTCTTCCATATGCCGGTAATGGGCTGAAAACGCCTGTTTGGGGACTCTGCAGAGAAAGTGTTTGCAGACTGCTGAATCCACACACGGGTTTAACTCTGGAAGTTGAGTGCACACATTGACAACCGTTCTGTTAGATAGCTGCGTTTTGGATTTAGAAGCAGATATTTCCCTGGGCTTACTGCTGTTTCTTCCATATGCCGGTAATGGGCTGAAAACGCCTGTTTGGGGACTCTGCAGAGAAAGTGTTTGCAGACTGCTGAATCCACACACGGGTTTAACTCTGGAAGTTGAGTGCACACATTGACAACCGTTCTGTTAGATAGCTGCGTTTTGGATTTAGAAGCAGATATTTCCCTGTGCTTACTGCTGTTTCTTCCATATGCCGGTAATGGGCTGAAAACGCCTGTTTTGGGACTCTGCAGAGAAAGTGTTTGCAGACTGCTGAATCCACACACGGGTTTAACTCTGGAAGTTGAGTGCACACATTGACAACCGTTCTGTTAGATAGCTGCGTTTTGGATTTAGAAGCAGATATTTCCCTGTGCTTACTGCTGTTTCTTCCATATGCCGGTAATGGGCTGAAAACGCCTGTTTTGGGACTCTGCAGAGAAAGTGTTTGCAGACTGCTGAATCCACACACGGGTTTAACTCTGGAAGTTGAGTGCACACATTGACAACCGTTCTGTTAGATAGCTGCGTTTTGGATTTAGAAGCAGATATTTCCCTGGGCTTACTGCTGTTTCTTCCATATGCCGGTAATGGGCTGAAAACGCCTGTTTGGGGACTCTGCAGAGAAAGTGTTTGCAGACTGCTGAATCCACACACGGGTTTAACTCTGGAAGTTGAGTGCACACATTGACAACCGTTCTGTTAGATAGCTGCGTTTTGGATTTAGAAGCAGATATTTCCCTGGGCTTACTGCTGTTGCTTCCATATGCCGGTAATGGGCTGAAAACGCCTGTTTTGGGACTCTGCAGAGAAAGTGTTTGCAGACTGCTGAATCCACACACGGGTTTAACTCTGGAAGTTGAGTGCACACATTGACAACCGTTCTGTTAGATAGCTGCGTTTTGGATTTAGAAGCAGATATTTCCCTGGGCTTACTGCTGTTTCTTCCATATGCCGGTAATGGGCTGAAAACGCCTGTTTTGGGACTCTGCAGAGAAAGTGTTTGCAGACTGCTGAATCCACACACGGGTTTAACTCTGGAAGTTGAGTGCACACATTGACAACCGTTCTGTTAGATAGCTGCGTTTTGGATTTAGAAGCAGATATTTCCCTGGGCTTACTGCTGTTTCTTCCATATGCCGGTAATGGGCTGAAAACGCCTGTTTGGGGACTCTGCAGAGAAAGTGTTTGCAGACTGCTGAATCCACACACGGGTTTAACTCTGGAAGTTGAGTGCACACATTGACAACCGTTCTGTTAGATAGCTGCGTTTTGGATTTAGAAGCAGATATTTCCCTGTGCTTACTGCTGTTTCTTCCATATGCCTGTAATGGGCTGAAAACGCCTGTTTGGGGACTCTGCAGAGAAAGTGTTTGCAGACTGCTGAATCCACACCCGGGTTTAACTCTGGAAGTTGAGTGCACACATTGACAACCGTTCTGTTAGATAGCTGCGTTTTGGATTTAGAAGCAGATATTTCCCTGTGCTTACTGCTGTTTCTTCCATATGCCGGTAATGGGCTGAAAACGCCTGTTTGGGGACTCTGCAGAGAAAGTGTTTGCAGACTGCTGAATCCACACACGGGTTTAACTCTGGAAGTTGAGTGCACACATTGACAACCGTTCTGTTAGATAGCTGCGTTTTGGATTTAGAAGCAGATATTTCCCTGTGCTTACTGCTGTTTCTTCCATATGCCGGTAAAGGGCTGAAAACGCCTGTTTTGGGACTCTGCAGAGAAAGTGTTTGCAGACTGCTGAATCCACACACGGGTTTAACTCTGGAAGTTGAGTGCACACATTGACAACCGTTCTGTTAGATAGCTGCGTTTTGGATTTAGAAGCAGATATTTCCCTGGGCTTACTGCTGTTTCTTCCATATGCCGGTAATGGGCTGAAAACGCCTGTTTGGGGACTCTGCAGAGAAAGTGTTTGCAGACTGCTGAATCCACACACGGGTTTAACTCTGGAAGTTGAGTGCACACATTGACAACCGTTCTGTTAGATAGCTGCGTTTTGGATTTAGAAGCAGATATTTCCCTGGGCTTACTGCTGTTGCTTCCATATGCCGGTAATGGGCTGAAAATGCCTGTTTTGGGACTCTGCAGAGAAAGTGTTTGCAGACTGCTGAATCCACACACGGGTTTAACTCTGGAAGTTGAGTGCACACATTGACAACCGTTCTGTTAGATAGCTGCGTTTTGGATTTAGAAGCAGATATTTCCCTGGGCTTACTGCTGTTTCTTCCATATGCCGGTAATGGGCTGAAAACGCCTGTTTTGGGACTCTGCAGAGAAAGTGTTTGCAGACTGCTGAATCCACACACGGGTTTAACTCTGGAAGTTGAGTGCACACATTGAAAACCGTTCTGTTAGATAGCTGCGTTTTGGATTTAGAAGCAGATATTTCCCTGTGCTTACTGCTGTTGCTTCCATATGCCGGTAATGGGCTGAAAACGCCTGTTTTGGGACTCTGCAGAGAAAGTGTTTGCAGACTGCTGAATCCACACACGGGTTTAACTCTGGAAGTTGAGTGCACATATTGACAACCGTTCTGTTAGATAGCTGCGTTTTGGATTTAGAAGCAGATATTTCCCTGGGCTTACTGCTGTTTCTTCCATATGCCGGTAATGGGCTGAAAACGCCTGTTTGGGGACTCTGCAGAGAAAGTGTTTGCAGACTGCTGAATCCACACACGGGTTTAACTCTGGAAGTTGAGTGCACACATTGACAACCGTTCTGTTAGATAGCTGCGTTTTGGATTTAGAAGCAGATATTTCCCTGGGCTTACTGCTGTTTCTTCCATATGCCGGTAATGGGCTGAAAACGCCTGTTTTGGGACTCTGCAGAGAAAGTGTTTGCAGACTGCTGAATCCACACACGGGTTTAACTCTGGAAGTTGAGTGCACACATTGACAACCGTTCTGTTAGATAGCTGCGTTTTGGATTTAGAAGCAGATATTTCCCTGGGCTTACTGCTGTTTCTTCCATATGCCGGTAATGGGCTGAAAACGCCTGTTTTGGGACTCTGCAGAGAAAGTGTTTGCAGACTGCTGAATCCACACACGGGTTTAACTCTGGAAGTTGAGTGCACACATTGACAACCGTTCTGTTAGATAGCTGCGTTTTGGATTTAGAAGCAGATATTTCCCTGTGCTTACTGCTGTTTCTTCCATATGCCGGTAATGGGCTGAAAACGCCTGTTTGGGGACTCTGCAGAGAAAGTGTTTGCAGACTGCTGAATCCACACACGGGTTTAACTCTGGAAGTTGAGTGCACACATTGACAACCGTTCTGTTAGATAGCTGCGTTTTGGATTTAGAAGCAGATATTTCCCTGGGCTTACTGCTGTTTCTTCCATATGCTGGTAATGGGCTGAAAATGCCTGTTTTGGGACTCTGCAGAGAAAGTGTTTGCAGACTGCTGAATCCACACACGGGTTTAACTCTGGAAGTTGAGTGCACACATTGACAACCGTTCTGTTAGATAGCTGCGTTTTGGATTTAGAAGCAGATATTTCCCTGGGCTTACTGCTGTTTCTTCCATATGCCGGTAATGGGCTGAAAACGCCTGTTTTGGGACTCTGCAGAGAAAGTGTTTGCAGACTGCTGAATCCACACACGGGTTTAACTCTGGAAGTTGAGTGCACACATTGTCAACCGTTCTGTTAGATAGCTGCGTTTTGGATTTAGAAGCAGATATTTCCCTGGGCTTACTGCTGTTTCTTCCATATGCCGGTAATGGGCTGAAAACGCCTGTTTTGGGACTCTGCAGAGAAAGTGTTTGCAGACTGCTGAATCCACACACGGGTTTAACTCTGGAAGTTGAGTGCACACATTGACAACCGTTCTGTTAGATAGCTGCGTTTTGGATTTAGAAGCAGATATTTCCCTGTGCTTACTGCTGTTTCTTCCATATGCCGGTAATGGGCTGAAAACGCCTGTTTTGGGACTCTGCAGAGAAAGTGTTTGCAGACTGCTGAATCCACACACGGGTTTAACTCTGGAAGTTGAGTGCACACATTGACAACCGTTCTGTTAGATAGCTGCATTTTGGATTTAGAAGCAGATATTTCCCTGGGCTTACTGCTGTTTCTTCCATATGCCGGTAATGGGCTGAAAACGCCTGTTTGGGGACTCTGCAGAGAAAGTGTTTGCAGACTGCTGAATCCACACACGGGTTTAACTCTGGAAGTTGAGTGCACACATTGACAACCGTTCTGTTAGATAGCTGCGTTTTGGATTTAGAAGCAGATATTTCCCTGGGCTTACTGCTGTTTCTTCCATATGCCGGTAATGGGCTGAAAACGCCTGTTTGGGGACTCTGCAGAGAAAGTGTTTGCAGACTGCTGAATCCACACACGGGTTTAACTCTGGAAGTTGAGTGCACACATTGACAACCGTTCTGTTAGATAGCTGCGTTTTGGATTTAGAAGCAGATATTTCCCTGTGCTTACTGCTGTTTCTTCCATATGCCGGTAATGGGCTGAAAACGCCTGTTTTGGGACTCTGCAGAGAAAGTGTTTGCAGACTGCTGAATCCACACACGGGTTTAACTCTGGAAGTTGAGTGCACACATTGACAACCGTTCTGTTAGATAGCTGCGTTTTGGATTTAAAAGCAGATATTTCCCTGTGCTTACTGCTGTTTCTTCCATATGCCGGTAATGGGCTGAAAACGCCTGTTTTGGGACTCTGCAGAGAAAGTGTTTGCAGACTGCTGAATCCACACACGGGTTTAACTCTGGAAGTTGAGTGCACACATTGACAACCGTTCTGTTAGATAGCTGCGTTTTGGATTTAGAAGCAGATATTTCCCTGGGCTTACTGCTGTTTCTTCCATATGCCGGTAATGGGCTGAAAACGCCTGTTTGGGGACTCTGCAGAGAAAGTGTTTGCAGACTGCTGAATCCACACACGGGTTTAACTCTGGAAGTTGAGTGCACACATTGACAACCGTTCTGTTAGATAGCTGCGTTTTGGATTTAGAAGCAGATATTTCCCTGGGCTTACTGCTGTTTCTTCCATATGCCGGTAATGGGCTGAAAACGCCTGTTTTGGGACTCTGCAGAGAAAGTGTTTGCAGACTGCTGAATCCACACACGGGTTTAACTCTGGAAGTTGAGTGCACACATTGACAACCGTTCTGTTAGATAGCTGCGTTTTGGATTTAGAAGCAGATATTTCCCTGGGCTTACTGCTGTTTCTTCCATATGCCGGTAATGGGCTGAAAACGCCTGTTTTGGGACTCTGCAGAGAAAGTGTTTGCAGACTGCTGAATCCACACACGGGTTTAACTCTGGAAGTTGAGTGCACACATTGACAACCGTTCTGTTAGATAGCTGCGTTTTGGATTTAGAAGCAGATATTTCCCTGGGCTTACTGCTGTTTCTTCCATATGCCGGTAATGGGCTGAAAACGCCTGTTTGGGGACTCTGCAGAGAAAGTGTTTGCAGACTGCTGAATCCACACACGGGTTTAACTCTGGAAGTTGAGTGCACACATTGACAACCGTTCTGTTAGATAGCTGCGTTTTGGATTTAGAAGCAGATATTTCCCTGTGCTTACTGCTGTTTCTTCCATATGCCGGTAATGGGCTGAAAACGCCTGTTTGGGGACTCTGCAGAGAAAGTGTTTGCAGACTGCTGAATCCACACACGGGTTTAACTCTGGAAGTTGAGTGCACACATTGACAACCGTTCTGTTAGATAGCTGCGTTTTGGATTTAGAAGCAGATATTTCCCTGTGCTTACTGCTGTTTCTTCCATATGCCGGTAATGGGCTGAAAACGCCTGTTTTGGGACTCTGCAGAGAAAGTGTTTGCAGACTGCTGAATCCACACACGGGTTTAACTCTGGAAGTTGAGTGCACACATTGACAACCGTTCTGTTAGATAGCTGCGTTTTGGATTTAGAAGCAGATATTTCCCTGGGCTTACTGCTGTTTCTTCCATATGCCGGTAATGGGCTGAAAACGCCTGTTTGGGGACTCTGCAGAGAAAGTGTTTGCAGACTGCTGAATCCACACACGGGTTTAACTCTGGAAGTTGAGTGCACACATTGACAACCGTTCTGTTAGATAGCTGCGTTTTGGATTTAGAAGCAGATATTTCCCTGGGCTTACTGCTGTTGCTTCCATATGCCGGTAATGGGCTGAAAACGCCTGTTTTGGGACTCTGCAGAGAAAGTGTTTGCAGACTGCTGAATCCACACACGGGTTTAACTCTGGAAGTTGAGTGCACACATTGACAACCGTTCTGTTAGATAGCTGCGTTTTGGATTTAGAAGCAGATATTTCCCTGGGCTTACTGCTGTTTCTTCCATATGCCGGTAATGGGCTGAAAACGCCTGTTTTGGGACTCTGCAGAGAAAGTGTTTGCAGACTGCTGAATCCACACACGGGTTTAACTCTGGAAGTTGAGTGCACACATTGACAACCGTTCTGTTAGATAGCTGCGTTTTGGATTTAGAAGCAGATATTTCCCTGGGCTTACTGCTGTTTCTTCCATATGCCGGTAATGGGCTGAAAACGCCTGTTTTGGGACTCTGCAGAGAAAGTGTTTGCAGACTGCTGAATCCACACACGGGTTTAACTCTGGAAGTTGAGTGCACACATTGACAACCGTTCTGTTAGATAGCTGCGTTTTGGATTTAGAAGCAGATATTTCCCTGTGCTTACTGCTGTTTCTTCCATATGCCGGTAATGGGCTGAAAACGCCTGTTTGGGGACTCTGCAGAGAAAGTGTTTGCAGACTGCTGAATCCACACACGGGTTTAACTCTGGAAGTTGAGTGCACACATTGACAACCGTTCTGTTAGATAGCTGCGTTTTGGATTTAGAAGCAGATATTTCCCTGTGCTTACTGCTGTTTCTTCCATATGCCGGTAAAGGGCTGAAAACGCCTGTTTTGGGACTCTGCAGAGAAAGTGTTTGCAGACTGCTGAATCCACACACGGGTTTAACTCTGGAAGTTGAGTGCACACATTGACAACCGTTCTGTTAGATAGCTGCGTTTTGGATTTAGAAGCAGATATTTCCCTGTGCTTACTGCTGTTGCTTCCATATGCCGGTAATGGGCTGAAAACGCCTGTTTGGGGACTCTGCAGAGAAAGTGTTTGCAGACTGCTGAATCCACACACGGGTTTAACTCTGGAAGTTGAGTGCACACATTGACAACCGTTCTGTTAGATAGCTGCGTTTTGGATTTAGAAGCAGATATTTCCCTGGGCTTACTGCTGTTTCTTCCATATGCCGGTAATGGGCTGAAAACGCCTGTTTTGGGACTCTGCAGAGAAAGTGTTTGCAGACTGCTGAATCCACACACGGGTTTAACTCTGGAAGTTGAGTGCACACATTGACAACCGTTCTGTTAGATAGCTGCGTTTTGGATTTAGAAGCAGATATTTCCCTGGGCTTACTGCTGTTTCTTCCATATGCCGGTAATGGGCTGAAAACGCCTGTTTTGGGACTCTGCAGAGAAAGTGTTTGCAGACTGCTGAATCCACACACGGGTTTAACTCTGGAAGTTGAGTGCACACATTGACAACCGTTCTGTTAGATAGCTGCGTTTTGGATTTAGAAGCAGATATTTCCCTGTGCTTACTGCTGTTTCTTCCATATGCCGGTAATGGGCTGAAAACGCCTGTTTTGGGACTCTGCAGAGAAAGTGTTTGCAGACTGCTGAATCCACACACGGGTTTAACTCTGGAAGTTGAGTGCACACATTGACAACCGTTCTGTTAGATAGCTGCGTTTTGGATTTAGAAGCAGATATTTCCCTGGGCTTACTGCTGTTTCTTCCATATGCCGGTAATGGGCTGAAAACGCCTGTTTGGGGACTCTGCAGAGAAAGTGTTTGCAGACTGCTGAATCCACACTCGGGTTTAACTCTGGAAGTTGAGTGCACACATTGACAACCGTTCTGTTAGATAGCTGCGTTTTGGATTTAGAAGCAGATATTTCCCTGTGCTTACTGCTGTTTCTTCCATATGCCGGTAATGGGCTGAAAACGCCTGTTTTGGGACTCTGCAGAGAAAGTGTTTGCAGACTGCTGAATCCACACACGGGTTTAACTCTGGAAGTTGAGTGCACACATTGACAACCGTTCTGTTAGATAGCTGCGTTTTGGATTTAGAAGCAGATATTTCCCTGGGCTTACTGCTGTTTCTTCCATATGCCGGTAATGGGCTGAAAACGCCTGTTTTGGGACTCTGCAGAGAAAGTGTTTGCAGACTGCTGAATCCACACACGGGTTTAACTCTGGAAGTTGAGTGCACACATTGACAACCGTTCTGTTAGATAGCTGCGTTTTGGATTTAGAAGCAGATATTTCCCTGTGCTTACTGCTGTTTCTTCCATATGCCGGTAATGGGCTGAAAACGCCTGTTTTGGGACTCTGCAGAGAAAGTGTTTGCAGACTGCTGAATCCACACACGGGTTTAACTCTGGAAGTTGAGTGCACACATTGACAACCGTTCTGTTAGATAGCTGCGTTTTGGATTTAGAAGCAGATATTTCCCTGGGCTTACTGCTGTTTCTTCCATATGCCGGTAATGGGCTGTAAACGCCTGTTTGGGGACTCTGCAGAGAAAGTGTTTGCAGACTGCTGAATCCACACACGGGTTTAACTCTGGAAGTTGAGTGCACACATTGACAACCGTTCTGTTAGATAGCTGCGTTTTGGATTTAGAAGCAGATATTTCCCTGTGCTTACTGCTGTTTCTTCCATATGCCGGTAATGGGCTGAAAACGCCTGTTTTGGGACTCTGCAGAGAAAGTGTTTGCAGACTGCTGAATCCACACACGGGTTTAACTCTGGAAGTTGAGTGCACACATTGACAACCGTTCTGTTAGATAGCTGCGTTTTGGATTTAGAAGCAGATATTTCCCTGTGCTTACTGCTGTTTCTTCCATATGCCGGTAATGGGCTGAAAACGCCTGTTTTGGGACTCTGCAGAGAAAGTGTTTGCAGACTGCTGAATCCACACACGGGTTTAACTCTGGAAGTTGAGTGCACACATTGACAACCGTTCTGTTAGATAGCTGCGTTTTGGATTTAGAAGCAGATATTTCCCTGGGCTTACTGCTGTTTCTTCCATATGCCGGTAATGGGCTGAAAACGGCTGTTTGGGGACTCTGCAGAGAAAGTGTTTGCAGACTGCTGAATCCACACACGGGTTTAACTCTGGAAGTTGAGTGCACACATTGACAACCGTTCTGTTAGATAGCTGCGTTTTGGATTTAGAAGCAGATATTTCCCTGGGCTTACTGCTGTTTCTTCCATATGCCGGTAATGGGCTGAAAACGCCTGTTTTGGGACTCTGCAGAGAAAGTGTTTGCAGACTGCTGAATCCACACACGGGTTTAACTCTGGAAGTTGAGTGCACACATTGACAACCGTTCTGTTAGATAGCTGCGTTTTGGATTTAGAAGCAGATATTTCCCTGGGCTTACTGCTGTTTCTTCCATATGCCGGTAATGGGCTGAAAACGCCTGTTTTGGGACTCTGCAGAGAAAGTGTTTGCAGACTGCTGAATCCACACACGGGTTTAACTCTGGAAGTTGAGTGCACACATTGACAACCGTTCTGTTAGATAGCTGCGTTTTGGATTTAGAAGCAGATATTTCCCTGGGCTTACTGCTGTTTCTTCCATATGCCGGTAATGGGCTGAAAACGCCTGTTTGGGGACTCTGCAGAGAAAGTGTTTGCAGACTGCTGAATCCACACACGGGTTTAACTCTGGAAGTTGAGTGCACACATTGACAACCGTTCTGTTAGATAGCTGCGTTTTGGATTTAGAAGCAGATATTTCCCTGTGCTTACTGCTGTTTCTTCCATATGCCTGTAATGGGCTGAAAACGCCTGTTTGGGGACTCTGCAGAGAAAGTGTTTGCAGACTGCTGAATCCACACACGGGTTTAACTCTGGAAGTTGAGTGCACACATTGACAACCGTTCTGTTAGATAGCTGCGTTTTGGATTTAGAAGCAGATATTTCCCTGTGCTTACTGCTGTTTCTTCCATATGCCGGTAATGGGCTGAAAACGCCTGTTTGGGGACTCTGCAGAGAAAGTGTTTGCAGACTGCTGAATCCACACACGGGTTTAACTCTGGAAGTTGAGTGCACACATTGACAACCGTTCTGTTAGATAGCTGCGTTTTGGATTTAGAAGCAGATATTTCCCTGTGCTTACTGCTGTTTCTTCCATATGCCGGTAATGGGCTGAAAACGCCTGTTTTGGGACTCTGCAGAGAAAGTGTTTGCAGACTGCTGAATCCACACACGGGTTTAACTCTGGAAGTTGAGTGCACACATTGACAACCGTTCTGTTAGATAGCTGCGTTTTGGATTTAGAAGCAGATATTTCCCTGGGCTTACTGCTGTTTCTTCCATATGCCGGTAATGGGCTGAAAACGCCTGTTTGGGGACTCTGCAGAGAAAGTGTTTGCAGACTGCTGAATCCACACACGGGTTTAACTCTGGAAGTTGAGTGCACACATTGACAACCGTTCTGTTAGATAGCTGCGTTTTGGATTTAGAAGCAGATATTTCCCTGGGCTTACTGCTGTTGCTTCCATATGCCGGTAATGGGCTGAAAACGCCTGTTTTGGGACTCTGCAGAGAAAGTGTTTGCAGACTGCTGAATCCACACACGGGTTTAACTCTGGAAGTTGAGTGCACACATTGACAACCGTTCTGTTAGATAGCTGCGTTTTGGATTTAGAAGCAGATATTTCCCTGGGCTTACTGCTGTTTCTTCCATATGCCGGTAATGGGCTGAAAACGCCTGTTTTGGGACTCTGCAGAGAAAGTGTTTGCAGACTGCTGAATCCACACACGGGTTTAACTCTGGAAGTTGAGTGCACACATTGACAACCGTTCTGTTAGATAGCTGCGTTTTGGATTTAGAAGCAGATATTTCCCTGGGCTTACTGCTGTTTCTTCCATATGCCGGTAATGGGCTGAAAACGCCTGTTTTGGGACTCTGCAGAGAAAGTGTTTGCAGACTGCTGAATCCACACACGGGTTTAACTCTGGAAGTTGAGTGCACACATTGACAACCGTTCTGTTAGATAGCTGCGTTTTGGATTTAGAAGCAGATATTTCCCTGTGCTTACTGCTGTTTCTTCCATATGCCGGTAATGGGCTGAAAACGCCTGTTTGGGGACTCTGCAGAGAAAGTGTTTGCAGACTGCTGAATCCACACACGGGTTTAACTCTGGAAGTTGAGTGCACACATTGACAACCGTTCTGTTAGATAGCTGCGTTTTGGATTTAGAAGCAGATATTTCCCTGTGCTTACTGCTGTTTCTTCCATATGCCGGTAATGGGCTGAAAACGCCTGTTTTGGGACTCTGCAGAGAAAGTGTTTGCAGACTGCTGAATCCACACACGGGTTTAACTCTGGAAGTTGAGTGCACACATTGACAACCGTTCTGTTAGATAGCTGCGTTTTGGATTTAGAAGCAGATATTTCCCTGTGCTTACTGCTGTTTCTTCCATATGCCGGTAATGGGCTGAAAACGCCTGTTTGGGGACTCTGCAGAGAAAGTGTTTGCAGACTGCTGAATCGACACACGGGTTTAACTCTGGAAGTTGAGTGCACACATTGACAACCGTTCTGTTAGATAGCTGCGTTTTGGATTTAGAAGCAGATATTTCCCTGTGCTTACTGCTGTTTCTTCCATATGCCGGTAAAGGGCTGAAAACGCCTGTTTTGGGACTCTGCAGAGAAAGTGTTTGCAGACTGCTGAATCCACACACGGGTTTAACTCTGGAAGTTGAGTGCACACATTGACAACCGTTCTGTTAGATAGCTGCGTTTTGGATTTAGAAGCAGATATTTCCCTGTGCTTACTGCTGTTGCTTCCATATGCCGGTAATGGGCTGAAAACGCCTGTTTGGGGACTCTGCAGAGAAAGTGTTTGCAGACTGCTGAATCCACACACGGGTTTAACTCTGGAAGTTGAGTGCACACATTGACAACCGTTCTGTTAGATAGCTGCGTTTTGGATTTAGAAGCAGATATTTCCCTGTGCTTACTGCTGTTTCTTCCATATGCCGGTAATGGGCTGAAAACGCCTGTTTTGGGACTCTGCAGAGAAACTGTTTGCAGACTGCTGAATCCACACACGGGTTTAACTCTGGAAGTTGAGTGCACACATTGACAACCGTTCTGTTAGATAGCTGCGTTTTGGATTTAGAAGCAGATATTTCCCTGTGCTTACTGCTGTTTCTTCCATATGCCGGTAAAGGGCTGAAAACGCCTGTTTTGGGACTCTGCAGAGAAAGTGTTTGCAGACTGCTGAATCCACACACGGGTTTAACTCTGGAAGTTGAGTGCACACATTGACAACCGTTCTGTTAGATAGCTGCGTTTTGGATTTAGAAGCAGATATTTCCCTGGGCTTACTGCTGTTTCTTCCATATGCCGGTAATGGGCTGAAAACGCCTGTTTGGGGACTCTGCAGAGAAAGTGTTTGCAGACTGCTGAATCCACACACGGGTTTAACTCTGGAAGTTGAGTGCACACATTGACAACCGTTCTGTTAGATAGCTGCGTTTTGGATTTAGAAGCAGATATTTCCCTGTGCTTACTGCTGTTTCTTCCATATGCCGGTAATGGGCTGAAAACGCCTGTTTTGGGACTCTGCAGAGAAAGTGTTTGCAGACTGCTGAATCCACACACGGGTTTAACTCTGGAAGTTGAGTGCACACATTGACAACCGTTCTGTTAGATAGCTGCGTTTTGGATTTAGAAGCAGATATTTCCCTGTGCTTACTGCTGTTTCTTCCATATGCCGGTAATGGGCTGAAAACGCCTGTTTGGGGACTCTGCAGAGAAAGTGTTTGCAGACTGCTGAATCCACACACGGGTTTAACTCTGGAAGTTGAGTGCACACATTGACAACCGTTCTGTTAGATAGCTGCGTTTTGGATTTAGAAGCAGATATTTCCCTGTGCTTACTGCTGTTTCTTCCATATGCCGGTAAAGGGCTGAAAACGCCTGTTTTGGGACTCTGCAGAGAAAGTGTTTGCAGACTGCTGAATCCACACACGGGTTTAACTCTGGAAGTTGAGTGCACACATTGACAACCGTTCTGTTAGATAGCTGCGTTTTGGATTTAGAAGCAGATATTTCCCTGTGCTTACTGCTGTTGCTTCCATATGCCGGTAATGGGCTGAAAACGCCTGTTTGGGGACTCTGCAGAGAAAGTGTTTGCAGACTGCTGAATCCACACACGGGTTTAACTCTGGAAGTTGAGTGCACACATTGACAACCGTTCTGTTAGATAGCTGCGTTTTGGATTTAGAAGCAGATATTTCCCTGTGCTTACTGCTGTTTCTTCCATATGCCGGTAATGGGCTGAAAACGCCTGTTTTGGGACTCTGCAGAGAAAGTGTTTGCAGACTGCTGAATCCACACACGGGTTTAACTCTGGAAGTTGAGTGCACACATTGACAACCGTTCTGTTAGATAGCTGCGTTTTGGATTTAGAAGCAGATATTTCCCT
Organism: Aotus nancymaae; assembly: GCF_030222135.1. Lineage (NCBI taxonomy): Eukaryota > Metazoa > Chordata > Mammalia > Primates > Aotidae > Aotus > Aotus nancymaae. The sequence goes on from NW_026988604.1 coordinate 26,949, forward strand.
GTGCTTACTGCTGTTTCTTCCATATGCCGGTAAAGGGCTGAAAACGCCTGTTTTGGGACTCTGCAGAGAAAGTGTTTGCAGACTGCTGAATCCACACACGGGTTTAACTCTGGAAGTTGAGTGCACACATTGACAACCGTTCTGTTAGATAGCTGCGTTTTGGATTTAGAAGCAGATATTTCCCTGTGCTTACTGCTGTTTCTTCCATATGCCGGTAATGGGCTGAAAACGCCTGTTTGGGGACTCTGCAGAGAAAGTGTTTGCAGACTGCTGAATCCACACACGGGTTTAACTCTGGAAGTTGAGTGCACACATTGACAACCGTTCTGTTAGATAGCTGCGTTTTGGATTTAGAAGCAGATATTTCCCTGTGCTTACTGCTGTTTCTTCCATATGCCGGTAATGGGCTGAAAACGCCTGTTTTGGGACTCTGCAGAGAAAGTGTTTGCAGACTGCTGAATCCACACACGGGTTTAACTCTGGAAGTTGAGTGCACACATTGACAACCGTTCTGATAGATAGCTGCGTTTTGGATTTAGAAGCAGATATTTCCCTGTGCTTACTGCTGTTTCTTCCATATGCCGGTAATGGGCTGAAAACGCCTGTTTGGGGACTCTGCAGAGAAAGTGTTTGCAGACTGCTGAATCCACACACGGGTTTAACTCTGGAAGTTGAGTGCACACATTGACAACCGTTCTGTTAGATAGCTGCGTTTTGGATTTAGAAGCAGATATTTCCCTGTGCTTACTGCTGTTTCTTCCATATGCCGGTAATGGGCTGAAAACTCCTGTTTTGGGACTCTGCAGAGAACGTGTTTGCAGACTGCTGAATCCACACACGGGTTTAACTCTGGAAGTTGAGTGCACACATTGACAACCGTTCTGTTAGATAGCTGCGTTTTGGATTTAGAAGCAGATATTTCCCTGTGCTTACTGCTGTTGCTTCCATATGCCGGTAATGGGCTGAAAACGCCTGTTTTGGGACTCTGCAGAGAAACTGTTTGCAGACTGCTGAATCCACACACGGGTTTAACTCTGGAAGTTGAGTGCACACATTGACAACCGTTCTGTTAGATAGCTGCGTTTTGGATTTAGAAGCAGATATTTCCCTGTGCTTACTGCTGTTGCTTCCATATGCCGGTAATGGGCTGAAAACGCCTGTTCGGGGACTCTGCAGAGAAAGTGTTTGCAGACTGCTGAATCCACACACGGGTTTAACTCTGGAAGTTGAGTGCACACATTGACAACCGTTCTGTTAGATAGCTGCGTTTTGGATTTAGAAGCAGATATTTCCCTGTGCTTACTGCTGTTTCTTCCATATGCCGGTAATGGGCTGAAAACGCCTGTTTGGGGACTCTGCAGAGAAAGTGTTTGCAGACTGCTGAATCCACACACGGGTTTAACTCTGGAAGTTGAGTGCACACATTGACAACCGTTCTGTTAGATAGCTGCGTTTTGGATTTAGAAGCAGATATTTCCCTGTGCTTACTGCTGTTGCTTCCATATGCCGGTAATGGGCTGAAAACGCCTGTTTGGGGACTCTGCAGAGAAAGTGTTTGCAGACTGCTGAATCCACACACGGGTTTAACTCTGGAAGTTGAGTGCACACATTGACAACCGTTCTGTTAGATAGCTGCGTTTTGGATTTAGAAGCAGATATTTCCCTGTGCTTACTGCTGTTTCTTCCATATGCCGGTAATGGGCTGAAAACGCCTGTTTTGGGACGCTGCAGAGAAAGTGTTTGCAGACTGCTGAATCCACACACGGGTTTAACTCTGGAAGTTGAGTGCACACATAGACAACCGTTCTGTTAGATAGCTGCGTTTTGGATTTAGAAGCAGATATTTCCCTGTGCTTACTGCTGTTGCTTCCATATGCCGGTAATGGGCTGAAAACGCCTGTTTTGGGACTCTGCAGAGAAACTGTTTGCAGACTGCTGAATCCACACACGGGTTTAACTCTGGAAGTTGAGTGCACACATTGACAACCGTTCTGTTAGATAGCTGCGTTTTGGATTTAGAAGCAGATATTTCCCTGTGCTTACTGCTGTTTCTTCCATATGCCGGTAATGGGCTGAAAACGCCTGTTTGGGGACTCTGCAGAGAAAGTGTTTGCAGACTGCTGAATCCACACACGGGTTTAACTCTGGAAGTTGAGTGCACACATTGACAACCGTTCTGTTAGATAGCTGCGTTTTGGATTTAGAAGCAGATATTTCCCTGTGCTTACTGCTGTTTCTTCCATATGCCGGTAATGGGCTGAAAACGCCTGTTTGGGGACTCTGCAGAGAAAGTGTTTGCAGACTGCTGAATCCACACACGGGTTTAACTCTGGAAGTTGAGTGCACACATGGACAACCGTTCTGTTAGATAGCTGCGTTTTGGATTTAGAAGCAGATATTTCCCTGTGCTTACTGCTGTTTCTTCCATATGCCGGTAATGGGCTGAAAACGCCTGTTTGGGGACTCTGCAGAGAAAGTGTTTGCAGACTGCTGAATCCACACACGGGTTTAACTCTGGAAGTTGAGTGCACACATTGACAACCGTTCTGTTAGATAGCTGCGTTTTGGATTTAGAAGCAGATATTTCCCTGTGCTTACTGCTGTTTCTTCCATATACCGGTAATGGGCTGAAAACGCCTGTTTTGGGACTCTGCAGAGAAAGTGTTTGCAGACTGCTGAATCCACACACGGGTTTAACTCTGGAAGTTGAGTGCACACATTGACAACCGTTCTGTTAGATAGCTGCGTTTTGGATTTAGAAGCAGATATTTCCCTGTGCTTACTGCTGTTTCTTCCATATGCCGGTAATGGGCTGAAAACGCCTGTTTTGGGACTCTGCAGAGAAAGTGTTTGCAGACTGCTGAATCCACACACGGGTTTAACTCTGGAAGTTGAGTGCACACATTGACAACCGTTCTGTTAGATAGTTGCGTTTTGGATTTAGAAGCAGATATTTCCCTCTGCTTACGGCTGTTTCTTCCATATGCCGGTAATGGGCTGAAAACGCCTGTTTGGGGACTCTGCAGAGAAAGTGTTTGCAGACTGCTGAATCCACACACGGGTTTAACTCTGGAAGTTGAGTGCACACATTGACAACCGTTCTGATAGATAGCTGCGTTTTGGATTTAGAAGCAGATATTTCCCTGGGCTTACTGCTGTTTCTTCCATATGCCGGTATTGGGCTGAAAACGCCTGTTTTGGGACTCTGCAGAGAAAGTGTTTGCAGACTGCTGAATCCACACACGGGTTTAACTCTGGAAGTTGAGTGCACACATTGACAACCTTTCTGTTAGATAGCTGCGTTTTGGATTTAGAAGCAGATATTTCCCTGTGCTTACTGCTGTTTCTTCCATATGCCGGTAATGGGCTGAAAACTCCTGTTTTGGGACTCTGCCGAGAACGTGTTTGCAGACTGCTGAATCCACACACGGGTTTAACTCTGGAAGTTGAGTGCACACATTGACAACCGTTCTGTTAGATAGCTGCGTTTTGGATTTAGAAGCAGATATTTCCCTGTGCTTACTGCTGTTTCTTCCATATGCCGGTAATGGGCTGAAAACGCCTGTTTTGGGACTCTGCAGAGAAAGTGTTTGCAGACTGCTGAATCCACACACGGGTTTAACTCTGGAAGTTGAGTGCACACATTGACAACCGTTCTGTTAGATAGCTGCGTTTTGGATTTAGAAGCAGATATTTCCCTCTGCTTACGGCTGTTTCTTCCATATGCCGGTAATGGGCTGAAAACGCCTGTTTGGGGACTCTGCAGAGAAAGTGTTTGCAGACTGCTGAATCCACACACGGGTTTAACTCTGGAAGTTGAGTGCACACATTGACAACCGTTCTGGTAGATAGCTGCGTTTTGGATTTAGAAGCAGATATTTCCCTGTGCTTACTGCTGTTTCTTCCATATGCCGGTAATGGGCTGAAAACGCCTGTTTGGGGACTCTGCAGAGAAAGTGTTTGCAGACTGCTGAATCCACACACGGGTTTAACTCTGGAAGTTGAGTGCACACATTGACAACCGTTCTGTTAGATAGCTGCGTTTTGGATTTAGAAGCAGATATTTCCCTGTGCTTACTGCTGTTTCTTCCATATGCCGGTAATGGGCTGAAAACGCCTGTTTTGGGACTCTGCAGAGAAAGTGTTTGCAGACTGCTGAATCCACACACGGGTTTAACTCTGGAAGTTGAGTGCACACATTGACAACCGTTCTGTTAGATAGCTGCATTTTGGATTTAGAAGCAGATATTTCCCTGTGCTTACTGCTGTTTCTTCCATATGCCGGTAATGGGCTGAAAACGCCTGCTTTGGGACTCTGCAGAGAAAGTGTTTGCAGACTGCTGAATCCACACACGGGTTTAACTCTGGAAGTTGAGTGCACACATTGACAACCGTTCTGATAGATAGCTGCGTTTTGGATTTAGAAGCAGATATTTCCCTGTGCTTACTGCTGTTTCTTCCATATGCCGGTAATGGGCTGAAAACGCCTGTTTTGGGACTCTGCAGAGAAAGTGTTTGCAGACTGCTGAATCCACACACGGGTTTAACTATGGAAGTTGAGTGCACACATTGACAACCGTTCTGTTAGATAGCTGCGTTTTGGATTTAGAAGCAGATATTTCCCTGTGCTTACTGCTGTTTCTTCCATATGCCGGTAATGGGCTGAAAACTCCTGTTTTGGGACTCTGCAGAGAACGTGTTTGCAGACTGCTGAATCCACACACGGGTTTAACTCTGGAAGTTGAGTGCACACATTGACAACCGTTCTGTTAGATAGCTGCGTTTTGGATTTAGAAGCAGATATTTCCCTGGGCTTACTGCTGTTTCTTCCATATGCCGGTAATGGGCTGAAAACGCCTGTTTTGGGACTCTGCAGAGAAAGTGTTTGCAGACTGCTGAATCCACACACGGGTTTAACTCTGGAAGTTGAGTGCACACATTGACAACCGTTCTGTTAGATAGCTGCGTTTTGGATTTAGAAGCAGATATTTCCCTGTGCTTACTGCTGTTTCTTCCATATGCCGGTAATGGGCTGAAAACGCCTGTTTGGGGACTCTGCAGAGAAAGTGTTTGCAGACTGCTGAATCCACACACGGGTTTAACTCTGGAAGTTGAGTGCACACATTGACAACCGTTCTGTTAGATAGCTGCGTTTTGGATTTAGAAGCAGATATTTCCCTGTGCTTACTGCTGTTTCTTCCATATGCCGGTAATGGGCTGAAAACGCCTGTTTGGGGACTCTGCAGAGAAAGTGTTTGCAGACTGCTGAATCCACACACGGGTTTAACTCTGGAAGTTGAGTGCACACATTGACAACCGTTCTGTTAGATAGCTGCGTTTTGGATTTAGAAGCAGATATTTCCCTATGCTTACTGCTGTTTCTTCCATATGCCGGTAATGGGCTGAAAACGCCTGTTTGGGGAGTCTGCAGAGAAAGTGTTTGCAGACTGCTGAATCCACACACGGGTTTAACTCTGGAAGTTGAGTGCACACATTGACAACCGTTCTGTTAGATAGCTGCGTTTTGGATTTAGAAGCAGATATTTCCCTGTGCTTACTGCTGTTTCTTCCATATGCCGGTAATGGGCTGAAAACGCCTGTTTGGGGACTCTGCAGAGAAAGTGTTTGCAGACTGCTGAATCCACACACGGGTTTAACTCTGGAAGTTGAGTGCACACATTGACAACCGTTCTGTTAGATAGCTGCGTTTTGGATTTAGAAGCAGATATTTCCCTGTGCTTACTGCTGCTGCTTCCATATGCCGGTAATGGGCTGAAAACGCCTGTTTGGGGACTCTGCAGAGAAAGTGTTTGCAGACTGCTGAATCCACACACGGGTTTAACTCTGGAAGTTGAGTGCAGACATTGACAACCGTTCTGTTAGATAGCTGCGTTTTGGATTTAGAAGCAGATATTTCCCTGTGCTTACTGCTGTTTCTTCCATATGCCGGTAATGGGCTGAAAACGCCTGTTTTGGGACTCTGCAGAGAAAGTGTTTGCAGACTGCTGAATCCACACACGGGTTTAACTCTGGAAGTTGAGTGCACACATTGACAACCGTTCTGTTAGATAGCTGCGTTTTGGATTTAGAAGCAGATATTTCCCTGTGCTTACTGCTGTTTCTTCCATATGCCGGTAATGGGCTGAAAACGCCTGTTTTGGGACTCTGCAGAGAAAGTGTTTGCAGACTGCTGAATCCACACACGGGTTTAACTCTGGAAGTTGAGTGCACACATTGACAACCGTTCTGTTAGATAGCTGCGTTTTGGATTTAGAAGCAGATATTTCCCTGTGCTTACTGCTGTTGCTTCCATATGCCGGTAATGGGCTGAAAACGCCTGTTTTGGGACTCTGCAGAGAAACTGTTTGCAGACTGCTGAATCCACACACGGGTTTAACTCTGGAAGTTGAGTGCACACATTGACAACCGTTCTGTTAGATAGCTGCGTTTTGGATTTAGAAGCAGATATTTCCCTGTGCTTACTGCTGTTTCTTCCATATGCCGGTAATGGGCTGAAAACTCCTGTTTTGGGACTCTGCAGAGAACGTGTTTGCAGACTGCTGAATCCACACACTGGTTTAACTCTGGAAGTTGAGTGCACACATTGACAACCGTTCTGTTAGATAGCTGCGTTTTGGATTTAGAAGCAGATATTTCCCTGTGCTTACTGCTGTTTCTTCCATATGCCGGTAATGGGCTGAAAACGCCTGTTTGGGGACTCTGCAGAGAAAGTGTTTGCAGACTGCTGAATCCACACACGGGTTTAACTCTGGAAGTTGAGTGCACACATTGACAACCGTTCTGTTAGATAGCTGCGTTTTGGATTTAGAAGCAGATATATCCCTGTGCTTACTGCTGTTTCTTCCATATGCCGGTAATGGGCTGAAAACGCCTGTTTGGGGACTCTGCAGAGAAAGTGTTTGCAGACTGCTGAATCCACACACGGGTTTAACTCTGGAAGTTGAGTGCACACATTGACAACCGTTCTGTTAGATAGCTGCGTTTTGGATTTAGAAGCAGATATTTCCCTGTGCTTACTGCTGTTGCTTCCATATGCCGGTAATGGGCTGAAAACGCCTGTTTGGGGACTCTGCAGAGAAAGTGTTTGCAGACTGCTGAATCCACACACGGGTTTAACTCTGGAAGTTGAGTGCACACATTGACAACCGTTCTGTTAGATAGCTGCGTTTTGGATTTAGAAGCAGATATTTCCCTGTGCTTACTGCTGTTTCTTCCTTATGCCGGTAATGGGCTGAAAACGCCTGTTTTGGGACTCTGCAGAGAAAGTGTTTGCAGACTGCTGAATCCACACACGGGTTTAACTCTGGAAGTTGAGTGCACACATTGACAACCGTTCTGTTAGATAGCTGCGTTTTGGATTTAGAAGCAGATATTTCCCTGGGCTTACTGCTGTTTCTTCCATATGCCGGTAATGGGCTGAAAACGCCTGTTTTGGGACTCTGCAGAGAAAGTGTTTGCAGACTGCTGAATCCACACACGGGTTTAACTCTGGAAGTTGAGTGCACACATTGACAACCGTTCTGTTAGATAGCTTCGTTTTGGATTTAGAAGCAGATATTTCCCTGTGCTTACTGCTGTTTCTTCCATATGCCGGTAATGGGCTGAAAACGCCTGTTTTGGGACTCTGCAGAGAAAGTGTTTGCAGACTGCTGAATCCACACACGGGTTTAACTCTGGAAGTTGAGTGCACACATTGACAACCGTTCTGTTAGATAGCTGCGTTTTGGATTTAGAAGCAGATATTTCCCTGTGCTTACTGCTGTTTCTTCCATATGCCGGTAATGGGCTGAAAACGCCTGTTTTGGGACTCTGCAGAGAAAGTGTTTGCAGACTGCTGAATCCACACACGGGTTTAACTCTGGAAGTTGAGTGCACACATTGACAACCGTTCTGTTAGATAGCTGCATTTTGGATTTAGAAGCAGATATTTCCCTGTGCTTACTGCTGTTTCTTCCATATGCCGGTAATGGGCTGAAAACGCCTGTTTTGGGACTCTGCAGAGAAAGTGTTTGCAGACTGCTGAATCCACACACGGGTTTAACTCTGGAAGTTGAGTGCACACATTGACAACCGTTCTGATAGATAGCTGCGTTTTGGATTTAGAAGCAGATATTTCCCTGTGCTTACTGCTGTTTCTTCCATATGCCGGTAATGGGCTGAAAACGCCTGTTTTGGGACTCTGCAGAGAAAGTGTTTGCAGACTGCTGAATCCACACACGGGTTTAACTCTGGAAGTTGAGTGCACACATTGACAACCGTTCTGTTAGATAGCTGCGTTTTGGATTTAGAAGCAGATATTTCCCTGTGCTTACTGCTGTTTCTTCCATATGCCGGTAATGGGCTGAAAACGCCTGTTTTGGGACTCTGCAGAGAAAGTGTTTGCAGACTGCTGAATCCACACACGGGTTTAACTCTGGAAGTTGAGTGCACACATGGACAACCGTTCTGTTAGATAGCTGCGTTTTGGATTTAGAAGCAGATATTTCCCTGTGCTTACTGCTGTTGCTTCCATATGCCGGTAATGGGCTGAAAACGCCTGCTTTGGGACTCTGCAGAGAAACTGTTTGCAGACTGCTGAATCCACACACGGGTTTAACTCTGGAAGTTGAGTGCACACATTGACAACCGTTCTGTTAGATAGCTGCGTTTTGGATTTAGAAGCAGATATTTCCCTGTGCTTACTGCTGTTTCTTCCATATGCCGGTAATGGGCTGAAAACGCCTGTTTGGGGACTCTGCAGAGAACGTGTTTGCAGACTGCTGAATCCACACACGGGTTTAACTCTGGAAGTTGAGTGCACACATTGACAACCGTTCTGTTAGATAGCTGCGTTTTGGATTTAGAAGCAGATATTTCCCTGTGCTTACTGCTGTTTCTTCCATATGCCAGTAATGGGCTGAAAACGCCTGTTTGGGGACTCTGCAGAGAAAGTGTTTGCAGACTGCTGAATCCACACACGGGTTTAACTCTGGAAGTTGAGTGCACACATTGACAACCGTTCTGTTAGATAGCTGCGTTTTGGATTTAGAAGCAGATATTTCCCTGTGCTTACTGCTGTTGCTTCCATATGCCGGTAATGGGCTGAAAACGCCTGTTTGGGGACTCTGCAGAGAAAGTGTTTGCAGACTGCTGAATCCACACACGGGTTTAACTCTGGAAGTTGAGTGCACACATTGACAACCGTTCTGTTAGATAGCTGCGTTTTGGATTTAGAAGCAGATATTTCCCTGTGCTTACTGCTGTTTCTTCCATATGCCGGTAATGGGCTGAAAACGCCTGTTTTGGGACTCTGCAGAGAAAGTGTTTGCAGACTGCTGAATCCACACACGGGTTTAACTCTGGAAGTTGAGTGCACACATTGACAACCGTTCTGTTAGATAGCTGCGTTTTGGATTTAGAAGCAGATATTTCCCTGTGCTTACTGCTGTTTCTTCCATATGCCGGTAATGGGCTGAAAACGCCTGTTTTGGGACTCTGCAGAGAAAGTGTTTGCAGACTGCTGAATCCACACACGGGTTTAACTCTGGAAGTTGAGTGCACACATTGACAACCGTTCTGTTAGATAGCTGCGTTTTGGATTTAGAAGCAGATATTTCCCTGTGCTTACTGCTGTTTCTTCCATATGCCGGTAATGGGCTGAAAACGCCTGTTTGGGGACTCTGCAGAGAAAGTGTTTGCAGACTGCTGAATCCACACACGGGTTTAACTCTGGTTGTTGAGTGCACACATTGACAACCGTTCTGATAGATAGCTGCGTTTTGGATTTAGAAGCAGATATTTCCCTGTGCTTACTGCTGTTTCTTCCATATGCCGGTAATGGGCTGAAAACGCCTGTTTTGGGACTCTGCAGAGAAACTGTTTGCAGACTGCTGAATCCACACACGGGTTTAACTCTGGAAGTTGAGTGCACACATTGACAACCGTTCTGTTAGATAGCTGCGTTTTGGATTTAGAAGCAGATATTTCCCTGTGCTTACTGCTGTTTCTTCCATATACCGGTAATGGGCTGAAAACACCTGTTTTGGGACTCTGCAGAGAAAGTGTTTGCAGACTGCTGAATCCACACACGGGTTTAACTCTGGAAGTTGAGTGCACACATTGACAACCGTTCTGTTAGATAGCTGCGTTTTGGATTTAGAAGCAGATATTTCCCTGTGCTTACTGCTGTTTCTTCCATATGCCGGTAATGGGCTGAAAACGCCTGTTTTGGGACTCTGCAGAGAAAGTGTTTGCAGACTGCTGAATCCACACACGGGTTTAACTCTGGAAGTTGAGTGCACACATTGACAACCGTTCTGTTAGATAGCTGCGTTTTGGATTTAGAAGCAGATATTTCCCTGGGCTTACTGCTGTTTCTTCCATATGCCGGTAATGGGCTGAAAACGCCTGTTTTGGGACTCTGCAGAGAAAGTGTTTGCAGACTGCTGAATCCACACACGGGTTTAACTCTGGAAGTTGAGTGCACACATTGACAACCGTTCTGTTAGATAGCTTCGTTTTGGATTTAGAAGCAGATATTTCCCTGTGCTTACTGCTGTTTCTTCCATATGCCGGTAATGGGCTGAAAACGCCTGTTTTGGGACTCTGCAGAGAAAGTGTTTGCAGACTGCTGAATCCACACACGGGTTTAACTCTGGAAGTTGAGTGCACACATTGACAACCGTTCTGTTAGATAGCTGCGTTTTGGATTTAGAAGCAGATATTTCCCTGTGCTTACTGCTGTTTCTTCCATATGCCGGTAATGGGCTGAAAACGCCTGTTTTGGGACTCTGCAGAGAAAGTGTTTGCAGACTGCTGAATCCACACACGGGTTTAACTCTGGAAGTTGAGTGCACACATTGACAACCGTTCTGCTAGATAGCTGCGTTTTGGATTTAGAAGCAGATATTTCCCTGTGCTTACTGCTGTTTCTTCCATATGCCGGTAATGGGCTGAAAACGCCTGTTTTGGGACTCTGCAGAGAAAGTGTTTGCAGACTGCTGAATCCACACACGGGTTTAACTCTGGAAGTTGAGTGCACACATTGACAACCGTTCTGATAGATAGCTGCGTTTTGGATTTAGAAGCAGATATTTCCCTGTGCTTACTGCTGTTTCTTCCATATGCCGGTAATGGGCTGAAAACGCCTGTTTTGGGACTCTGCAGAGAAAGTGTTTGCAGACTGCTGAATCCACACACGGGTTTAACTCTGGAAGTTGAGTGCACACATTGACAACCGTTCTGTTAGATAGCTGCGTTTTGGATTTAGAAGCAGATATTTCCCTGTGCTTACTGCTGTTTCTTCCATATGCCGGTAATGGGCTGAAAACGCCTGTTTTGGGACTCTGCAGAGAAAGTGTTTGCAGACTGCTGAATCCACACACGGGTTTAACTCTGGAAGTTGAGTGCACACATTGACAACCGTTCTGATAGATAGCTGCGTTTTGGATTTAGAAGCAGATATTTCCCTGTGCTTACTGCTGTTTCTTCCATATGCCGGTAATGGGCTGAAAACGCCTGTTTTGGGACTCTGCAGAGAAAGTGTTTGCAGACTGCTGAATCCACACACGGGTTTAACTCTGGAAGTTGAGTGCACACATTGACAACCGTTCTGTTAGATAGCTGCGTTTTGGATTTAGAAGCAGATATTTCCCTGTGCTTACTGCTGTTTCTTCCATATGCCGGTAATGGGCTGAAAACTCCTGTTTTGGGACTCTGCAGAGAACGTGTTTGCAGACTGCTGAATCCACACACGGGTTTAACTCTGGAAGTTGAGTGCACACATTGACAACCGTTCTGTTAGATAGCTGCGTTTTGGATTTAGAAGCAGATATTTCCCTGTGCTTACTGCTGTTGCTTCCATATGCCGGTAATGGGCTGAAAACGCCTGTTTTGGGACTCTGCAGAGAAACTGTTTGCAGACTGCTGAATCCACACACGGGTTTAACTCTGGAAGTTGAGTGCACACATTGACAACCGTTCTGGTAGATAGCTGCGTTTTGGATTTAGAAGCAGATATTTCCCTGTGCTTACTGCTGTTTCTTCCATATGCCGGTAATGGGCTGAAAACGCCTGTTTGGGGACTCTGCAGAGAAAGTGTTTGCAGACTGCTGAATCCACACACGGGTTTAACTCTGGAAGTTGAGTGCACACATTGACAACCGTTCTGTTAGATAGCTGCGTTTTGGATTTAGAAGCAGATATTTCCCTGTGCTTACTGCTGTTTCTTCCATATGCCGGTAATGGGCTGAAAACGCCTGTTTGGGGACTCTGCAGAGAAAGTGTTTGCAGACTGCTGAATCCACACACGGGTTTAACTCTGGAAGTTGAGTGCACACATTGACAACCGTTCTGTTAGATAGCTGCGTTTTGGATTTAGAAGCAGATATTTCCCTGTGCTTACTGCTGTTGCTTCCATATGCCGGTAATGGGCTGAAAACGCCTGTTTGGGGACTCTGCAGAGAAAGTGTTTGCAGACTGCTGAATCCACACACGGGTTTAACTCTGGAAGTTGAGTGCACACATTGACAACCGTTCTGTTAGATAGCTGCGTTTTGGATTTAGAAGCAGATATTTCCCTGTGCTTACTGCTGTTTCTTCCATATGCCGGTAATGGGCTGAAAACGCCTGTTTTGGGACGCTGCAGAGAAAGTGTTTGCAGACTGCTGAATCCACACACGGGTTTAACTCTGGAAGTTGAGTGCACACATAGACAACCGTTCTGTTAGATAGCTGCGTTTTGGATTTAGAAGCAGATATTTCCCTGTGCTTACTGCTGTTGCTTCCATATGCCGGTAATGGGCTGAAAACGCCTGTTTTGGGACTCTGCAGAGAAACTGTTTGCAGACTGCTGAATCCACACACGGGTTTAACTCTGGAAGTTGAGTGCACACATTGACAACCGTTCTGTTAGATAGCTGCGTTTTGGATTTAGAAGCAGATATTTCCCTGGGCTTACTGCTGTTTCTTCCATATGCCGGTAATGGGCTGAAAACGCCTGTTTGGGGACTCTGCAGAGAAAGTGTTTGCAGACTGCTGAATCCACACACGGGTTTAACTCTGGAAGTTGAGTGCACACATTGACAACCGTTCTGTTAGATAGCTGCGTTTTGGATTTAGAAGCAGATATTTCCTTGTGCTTACTGCTGTTTCTTCCATATGCCGGTAATGGGCTGAAAACGCCTGTTTGGGGACTCTGCAGAGAAACTGTTTGCAGACTGCTGAATCCACACACGGGTTTAACTCTGGAAGTTGAGTGCACACATTGACAACCGTTCTGTTAGATAGCTGCGTTTTGGATTTAGAAGCAGATATTTCCCTGTGCTTACTGCTGTTTCTTCCATATGCCGGTAATGGGCTGAAAACGCCTGTTTGGGGACTCTGCAGAGAAAGTGTTTGCAGACTGCTGAATCCACACACGGGTTTAACTCTGGAAGTTGAGTGCACACATTGACAACCGTTCTGTTAGATAGCTGCGTTTTGGATTTAGAAGCAGATATTTCCCTGTGCTTACTGCTGTTTCTTCCATATACCGGTAATGGGCTGAAAACGCCTGTTTTGGGACTCTGCAGAGAAAGTGTTTGCAGACTGCTGAATCCACACACGGGTTTAACTCTGGAAGTTGAGTGCACACATTGACAACCGTTCTGTTAGATAGCTGCGTTTTGGATTTAGAAGCAGATATTTCCCTGTGCTTACTGCTGTTTCTTCCATATGCCGGTAATGGGCTGAAAACGCCTGTTTTGGGACTCTGCAGAGAAAGTGTTTGCAGACTGCTGAATCCACACACGGGTTTAACTCTGGAAGTTGAGTGCACACATTGACAACCGTTCTGTTAGATAGTTGCGTTTTGGATTTAGAAGCAGATATTTCCCTCTGCTTACGGCTGTTTCTTCCATATGCCGGTAATGGGCTGAAAACGCCTGTTTGGGGACTCTGCAGAGAAAGTGTTTGCAGACTGCTGAATCCACACACGGGTTTAACTCTGGAAGTTGAGTGCACACATTGACAACCGTTCTGATAGATAGCTGCGTTTTGGATTTAGAAGCAGATATTTCCCTGGGCTTACTGCTGTTTCTTCCATATGCCGGTATTGGGCTGAAAACGCCTGTTTTGGGACTCTGCAGAGAAAGTGTTTGCAGACTGCTGAATCCACACACGGGTTTAACTCTGGAAGTTGAGTGCACACATTGACAACCGTTCTGTTAGATAGCTGCGTTTTGGATTTAGAAGCAGATATTTCCCTGTGCTTACTGCTGTTTCTTCCATATGCCGGTAATGGGCTGAAAACTCCTGTTTTGGGACTCTGCCGAGAACGTGTTTGCAGACTGCTGAATCCACACACGGGTTTAACTCTGGAAGTTGAGTGCACACATTGACAACCGTTCTGTTAGATAGCTGCGTTTTGGATTTAGAAGCAGATATTTCCCTGTGCTTACTGCTGTTTCTTCCATATGCCGGTAATGGGCTGAAAACGCCTGTTTTGGGACTCTGCAGAGAAAGTGTTTGCAGACTGCTGAATCCACACACGGGTTTAACTCTGGAAGTTGAGTGCACACATTGACAACCGTTCTGTTAGATAGCTGCGTTTTGGATTTAGAAGCAGATATTTCCCTCTGCTTACGGCTGTTTCTTCCATATGCCGGTAATGGGCTGAAAACGCCTGTTTGGGGACTCTGCAGAGAAAGTGTTTGCAGACTGCTGAATCCACACACGGGTTTAACTCTGGAAGTTGAGTGCACACATTGACAACCGTTCTGGTAGATAGCTGCGTTTTGGATTTAGAAGCAGATATTTCCCTGTGCTTACTGCTGTTTCTTCCATATGCCGGTAATGGGCTGAAAACGCCTGTTTGGGGACTCTGCAGAGAAAGTGTTTGCAGACTGCTGAATCCACACACGGGTTTAACTCTGGAAGTTGAGTGCACACATTGACAACCGTTCTGTTAGATAGCTGCGTTTTGGATTTAGAAGCAGATATTTCCCTGTGCTTACTGCTGTTTCTTCCATATGCCGGTAATGGGCTGAAAACGCCTGTTTTGGGACTCTGCAGAGAAAGTGTTTGCAGACTGCTGAATCCACACACGGGTTTAACTCTGGAAGTTGAGTGCACACATTGACAACCGTTCTGTTAGATAGCTGCATTTTGGATTTAGAAGCAGATATTTCCCTGTGCTTACTGCTGTTTCTTCCATATGCCGGTAATGGGCTGAAAACGCCTGCTTTGGGACTCTGCAGAGAAAGTGTTTGCAGACTGCTGAATCCACACACGGGTTTAACTCTGGAAGTTGAGTGCACACATTGACAACCGTTCTGATAGATAGCTGCGTTTTGGATTTAGAAGCAGATATTTCCCTGTGCTTACTGCTGTTTCTTCCATATGCCGGTAATGGGCTGAAAACGCCTGTTTTGGGACTCTGCAGAGAAAGTGTTTGCAGACTGCTGAATCCACACACGGGTTTAACTATGGAAGTTGAGTGCACACATTGACAACCGTTCTGTTAGATAGCTGCGTTTTGGATTTAGAAGCAGATATTTCCCTGTGCTTACTGCTGTTTCTTCCATATGCCGGTAATGGGCTGAAAACTCCTGTTTTGGCACTCTGCAGAGAATGTGTTTGCAGACTGCTGAATCCACACACGGGTTTAACTCTGGAAGTTGAGTGCACACATTGACAACCGTTCTGTTAGATAGCTGCGTTTTGGATTTAGAAGCAGATATTTCCCTGTGCTTACTGCTGTTTCTTCCATATGCCGGTAATGGGCTGAAAACGCCTGTTTTGGGACTCTGCAGAGAAAGTGTTTGCAGACTGCTGAATCCACACACGGGTTTAACTCTGGAAGTTGAGTGCACACATTGACAACCGTTCTGTTAGATAGCTGCGTTTTGGATTTAGAAGCAGATATTTCCCTGGGCTTACTGCTGTTTCTTCCATATGCCGGTAATGGGCTGAAAACGCCTGTTTTGGGACTCTGCAGAGAAAGTGTTTGCAGACTGCTGAATCCACACACGGGTTTAACTCTGGAAGTTGAGTGCACACATTGACAACCGTTCTGTTAGATAGCTGCGTTTTGGATTTAGAAGCAGATATTTCCCTGTGCTTACTGCTGTTTCTTCCATATGCCGGTAATGGGCTGAAAACGCCTGTTTGGGGACTCTGCAGAGAAAGTGTTTGCAGACTGCTGAATCCACACACGGGTTTAACTCTGGAAGTTGAGTGCACACATTGACAACCGTTCTGTTAGATAGCTGCGTTTTGGATTTAGAAGCAGATATTTCCCTGTGCTTACTGCTGTTGCTTCCATATGCCGGTAATGGGCTGAAAACGCCTGTTTTGGGACTCTGCAGAGAAACTGTTTGCAGACTGCTGAATCCACACACGGGTTTAACTCTGGAAGTTGAGTGCACACATTGACAACCGTTCTGTTAGATAGCTGCGTTTTGGATTTAGAAGCAGATATTTCCCTGTGCTTACTGCTGTTGCTTCCATATGCCGGTAATGGGCTGAAAACGCCTGTTTTGGGACTCTGCAGAGAAACTGTTTGCAGACTGCTGAATCCACACACGGGTTTAACTCTGGAAGTTGAGTGCACACATTGACAACCGTTCTGTTAGATAGCTGCGTTTTGGATTTAGAAGCAGATATTTCCCTGTGCTTACTGCTGTTTCTTCCATATGCCGGTAATGGGCTGAAAACGCCTGTTTTGGGACTCTGCAGAGAAAGTGTTTGCAGACTGCTGAATCCACACACGGGTTTAACTCTGGAAGTTGAGTGCACACATTGACAACCGTTCTGTTAGATAGCTGCGTTTTGGATTTAGAAGCAGATATTTCCCTGTGCTTACTGCTGTTTCTTCCATATGCCGGTAATGGGCTGAAAACGCCTGTTTGGGGACTCTGCAGAGAAACTGTTTGCAGACTGCTGAATCCACACACGGGTTTAACTCTGGAAGTTGAGTGCACACATTGACAACCGTTCTGTTAGATAGCTGCGTTTTGGATTTAGAAGCAGATATTTCCCTGTGCTTACTGCTGTTTCTTCCATATGCCGGTAATGGGCTGAAAACGCCTGTTTGGGGACTCTGCAGAGAAAGTGTTTGCAGACTGCTGAATCCACACACGGGTTTAACTCTGGAAGTTGAGTGCACACATTGACAACCGTTCTGTTAGATAGCTGCGTTTTGGATTTAGAAGCAGATATTTCCCTGTGCTTACTGCTGTTTCTTCCATATGCCGGTAATGGGCTGAAAACGCCTGTTTGGGGACTCTGCAGAGAAACTGTTTGCAGACTGCTGAATCCACACACGGGTTTAACTCTGGAAGTTGAGTGCACACATGGACAACCGTTCTGTTAGATAGCTGCGTTTTGGATTTAGAAGCAGATATTTCCCTGTGCTTACTGCTGTTTCTTCCATATGCCGGTAATGGGCTGAAAACGCCTGTTTTGGGACTCTGCAGAGAAAGTGTTTGCAGACTGCTGAATCCACACACGGGTTTAACTCTGGAAGTTGAGTGCACACATTGACAACCGTTCTGTTAGATAGCTGCGTTTTGGATTTAGAAGCAGATATTTCCCTGTGCTTACTGCTGTTTCTTCCATATGCCGGTAATGGGCTGAAAACGCCTGTTTGGGGACTCTGCAGAGAAAGTGTTTGCAGACTGCTGAATCCACACACGGGTTTAACTCTGGAAGTTGAGTGCACACATTGACAACCGTTCTGTTAGATAGCTGCGTTTTGGATTTAGAAGCAGATATTTCCCTGTGCTTACTGCTGTTTCTTCCATATACCGGTAATGGGCTGAAAACGCATGTTTTGGGACTCTGCAGAGAAAGTGTTTGCAGACTGCTGAATCCACACACGGGTTTAACTCTGGAAGTTGAGTGCACACATTGAAAACCGTTCTGTTAGATAGCTGCGTTTTGGATTTAGAAGCAGATATTTCCCTGTGCTTACTGCTGTTTCTTCCATATGCCGGTAATGGGCTGAAAACGCCTGTTTTGGGACTCTGCAGAGAAAGTGTTTGCAGACTGCTGAATCCACACACGGGTTTAACTCTGGAAGTTGAGTGCACACATTGACAACCGTTCTGATAGATAGATGCGTTTTGGATTTAGAAGCAGATATTTCCCTGTGCTTACTGCTGTTTCTTCCATATGCCGGTAATGGGCTGAAAACTCCTGTTTTGGGACTCTGCAGAGAAAGTGTTTGCAGACTGCTGAATCCACACACGGGTTTAACTCTGGAAGTTGAGTGCACACATTGACAACCGTTCTGTTAGATAGCTGCGTTTTGGATTTAGAAGCAGATATTTCCCTGGGCTTACTGCTGTTTCTTCCATATGCCGGTAATGGGCTGAAAACGCCTGTTTTGGGACTCTGCAGAGAAAGTGTTTGCAGACTGCTGAATCCACACACGGGTTTAACTCTGGAAGTTGAGTGCACACATTGACAACCGTTCTGTTAGATAGCTGCGTTTTGGATTTAGAAGCAGATATTTCCCTGTGCTTACTGCTGTTTCTTCCATATGCCGGTAATGGGCTGAAAACGCCTGTTTTGGGACTCTGCAGAGAAAGTGTTTGCAGACTGCTGAATCCACACACGGGTTTAACTCTGGAAGTTGAGTGCACACATTGACAACCGTTCTGTTAGATAGTTTCGATTTGGATTTAGAAGCAGATATTTCCCTCTGCTTACGGCTGTTTCTTCCATATGCCGGTAATGGGCTGAAAACGCCTGTTTGGGGACTCTGCAGAGAAAGTGTTTGCAGACTGCTGAATCCACACACGGGTTTAACTCTGGAAGTTGAGTGCACACATTGACAACCGTTCTGGTAGATAGCTGCGTTTTGGATTTAGAAGCAGATATTTCCCTGTGCTTACTGCTGTTTCTTCCATATGCCGGTAATGGGCTGAAAACGCCTGTTTGGGGACTCTGCAGAGAAAGTGTTTGCAGACTGCTGAATCCACACACGGGTTTAACTCTGGAAGTTGAGTGCACACATTGACAACCGTTCTGTTAGATAGCTGCGTTTTGGATTTAGAAGCAGATATTTCCCTGTGCTTACTGCTGTTTCTTCCATATGCCGGTAATGGGCTGAAAACGCCTGTTTGGGGACTCTGCAGAGAAACTGTTTGCAGACTGCTGAATCCACACACGGGTTTAACTCTGGAAGTTGAGTGCACACATGGACAACCGTTCTGTTAGATAGCTGCGTTTTGGATTTAGAAGCAGATATTTCCCTGTGCTTACTGCTGTTTCTTCCATATGCCGGTAATGGGCTGAAAACGCCTGTTTTGGGACTCTGCAGAGAAAGTGTTTGCAGACTGCTGAATCCACACACGGGTTTAACTCTGGAAGTTGAGTGCACACATTGACAACCGTTCTGTTAGATAGCTGCGTTTTGGATTTAGAAGCAGATATTTCCCTGTGCTTACTGCTGTTTCTTCCATATGCCGGTAATGGGCTGAAAACGCCTGTTTGGGGACTCTGCAGAGAAAGTGTTTGCAGACTGCTGAATCCACACACGGGTTTAACTCTGGAAGTTGAGTGCACACATTGACAACCGTTCTGTTAGATAGCTGCGTTTTGGATTTAGAAGCAGATATTTCCCTGGGCTTACTGCTGTTTCTTCCATATGCCGGTAATGGGCTGAAAACGCCTGTTTTGGGACTCTGCAGAGAAAGTGTTTGCAGACTGCTGAATCCACACACGGGTTTAACTCTGGAAGTTGAGTGCACACATTGACAACCGTTCTGTTAGATAGCTGCGTTTTGGATTTAGAAGCAGATATTTCCCTGTGCTTACTGCTGTTTCTTCCATATGCCGGTAATGGGCTGAAAACGCCTGTTTTGGGACTCTGCAGAGAAAGTGTTTGCAGACTGCTGAATCCACACACGGGTTTAACTCTGGAAGTTGAGTGCACACATTGACAACCGTTCTGTTAGATAGTTGCGATTTGGATTTAGAAGCAGATATTTCCCTCTGCTTACGGCTGTTTCTTCCATATGCCGGTAATGGGCTGAAAACGCCTGTTTGGGGACTCTGCAGAGAAAGTGTTTGCAGACTGCTGAATCCACACACGGGTTTAACTCTGGAAGTTGAGTGCACACATTGACAACCGTTCTGGTAGATAGCTGCGTTTTGGATTTAGAAGCAGATATTTCCCTGTGCTTACTGCTGTTTCTTCCATATGCCGGTAATGGGCTGAAAACGCCTGTTTGGGGACTCTGCAGAGAAAGTGTTTGCAGACTGCTGAATCCACACACGGGTTTAACTCTGGAAGTTGAGTGCACACATTGACAACCGTTCTGTTAGATAGCTGCGTTTTGGATTTAGAAGCAGATATTTCCCTGTGCTTACTGCTGTTTCTTCCATATGCCGGTAATGGGCTGAAAACGCCTGTTTGGGGACTCTGCAGAGAAACTGTTTGCAGACTGCTGAATCCACACACGGGTTTAACTCTGGAAGTTGAGTGCACACATGGACAACCGTTCTGTTAGATAGCTGCGTTTTGGATTTAGAAGCAGATATTTCCCTGTGCTTACTGCTGTTTCTTCCATATGCCGGTAATGGGCTGAAAACGCCTGTTTTGGGACTCTGCAGAGAAAGTGTTTGCAGACTGCTGAATCCACACACGGGTTTAACTCTGGAAGTTGAGTGCACACATTGACAACCGTTCTGTTAGATAGCTGCGTTTTGGATTTAGAAGCAGATATTTCCCTGTGCTTACTGCTGTTTCTTCCATATGCCGGTAATGGGCTGAAAACGCCTGTTTGGGGACTCTGCAGAGAAAGTGTTTGCAGACTGCTGAATCCACACTCGGGTTTAACTCTGGAAGTTGAGTGCACACATTGACAACCGTTCTGTTAGATAGCTGCGTTTTGGATTTAGAAGCAGATATTTCCCTGTGCTTACTGCTGTTTCTTCCATATACCGGTAATGGGCTGAAAACGCATGTTTTGGGACTCTGCAGAGAAAGTGTTTGCAGACTGCTGAATCCACACACGGGTTTAACTCTGGAAGTTGAGTGCACACATTGACAACCGTTCTGTTAGATAGCTGCGTTTTGGATTTAGAAGCAGATATTTCCCTGTGCTTACTGCTGTTTCTTCCATATGCCGGTAATGGGCTGAAAATGCCTGTTTTGGGACTCTGCAGAGAAAGTGTTTGCAGACTGCTGAATCCACACACGGGTTTAACTCTGGAAGTTGAGTGCACACATTGACAACCGTTCTGATAGATAGCTGCGTTTTGGATTTAGAAGCAGATATTTCCCTGGGCTTACTGCTGTTTCTTCCATATGCCGGTAATGGGCTGAAAACGCCTGTTTTGGGACTCTGCAGAGAAAGTGTTTGCAGACTGCTGAATCCACACACGGGTTTAACTCTGGAAGTTGAGTGCACACATTGACAACCGTTCTGTTAGATAGCTGCGTTTTGGATTTAGAAGCAGATATTTCCCTGTGCTTACTGCTGTTTCTTCCATATGCCGGTAATGGGCTGAAAACTCCTGTTTTGGGACTCTGCCGAGAACGTGTTTGCAGACTGCTGAATCCACACACGGGTTTAACTCTGGAAGTTGAGTGCACACATTGACAACCGTTCTGTTAGATAGCTGCGTTTTGGATTTAGAAGCAGATATTTCCCTGTGCTTACTGCTGTTTCTTCCATATGCCGGTAATGGGCTGAAAACGCCTGTTTGGGGACTCTGCAGAGAAAGTGTTTGCAGACTGCTGAATCCACACACGGGTTTAACTCTGGAAGTTGAGTGCACACATTGACAACCGTTCTGTTAGATAGCTGCGTTTTGGATTTAGAAGCAGATATTTCCCTGTGCTTACTGCTGTTTCTTCCATATGCCGGTAATGGGCTGAAAACGCCTGTTTGGGGACTCTGCAGAGAAACTGTTTGCAGACTGCTGAATCCACACACGGGTTTAACTCTGGAAGTTGAGTGCACACATGGACAACCGTTCTGTTAGATAGCTGCGTTTTGGATTTAGAAGCAGATATTTCCCTGTGCTTACTGCTGTTTCTTCCATATGCCGGTAATGGGCTGAAAACGCCTGTTTTGGGACTCTGCAGAGAAAGTGTTTGCAGACTGCTGAATCCACACACGGGTTTAACTCTGGAAGTTGAGTGCACACATTGACAACCGTTCTGTTAGATAGCTGCGTTTTGGATTTAGAAGCAGATATTTCCCTGTGCTTACTGCTGTTTCTTCCATATGCCGGTAATGGGCTGAAAACGCCTGTTTGGGGACTCTGCAGAGAAAGTGTTTGCAGACTGCTGAATCCACACACGGGTTTAACTCTGGAAGTTGAGTGCACACATTGACAACCGTTCTGTTAGATAGCTGCGTTTTGGATTTAGAAGCAGATATTTCCCTGTGCTTACTGCTGTTTCTTCCATATACCGGTAATGGGCTGAAAACGCATGTTTTGGGACTCTGCAGAGAAAGTGTTTGCAGACTGCTGAATCCACACACGGGTTTAACTCTGGAAGTTGAGTGCACACATTGACAACCGTTCTGTTAGATAGCTGCGTTTTGAATTTAGAAGCAGATATTTCCCTGTGCTTACTGCTGTTTCTTCCATATGCCGGTAATGGGCTGAAAACGCCTGTTTTGGGACTCTGCAGAGAAACTGTTTGCAGACTGCTGAATCCACACACGGGTTTAACTCTGGAAGTTGAGTGCACACATTGACAACCGTTCTGATAGATAGATGCGTTTTGGATTTAGAAGCAGATATTTCCCTGTGCTTACTGCTGTTTCTTCCATATGCCGGTAATGGGCTGAAAACTCCTGTTTTGGGACTCTGCAGAGAAAGTGTTTGCAGACTGCTGAATCCACACACGGGTTTAACTCTGGAAGTTGAGTGCACACATTGACAACCGTTCTGTTAGATAGCTGCGTTTTGGATTTAGAAGCAGATATTTCCCTGGGCTTACTGCTGTTTCTTCCATATGCCGGTAATGGGCTGAAAACGCCTGTTTTGGGACTCTGCAGAGAAAGTGTTTGCAGACTGCTGAATCCACACACGGGTTTAACTCTGGAAGTTGAGTGCACACATTGACAACCGTTCTGTTAGATAGCTGCGTTTTGGATTTAGAAGCAGATATTTCCCTGTGCTTACTGCTGTTTCTTCCATATGCCGGTAATGGGCTGAAAACGCCTGTTTTGGGACTCTGCAGAGAAAGTGTTTGCAGACTGCTGAATCCACACACGGGTTTAACTCTGGAAGTTGAGTGCACACATTGACAACCGTTCTGTTAGATAGTTGCGTTTTGGATTTAGAAGCAGATATTTCCCTCTGCTTACGGCTGTTTCTTCCATATGCCGGTAATGGGCTGAAAACGCCTGTTTGGGGACTCTGCAGAGAAAGTGTTTGCAGACTGCTGAATCCACACACGGGTTTAACTCTGGAAGTTGAGTGCACACATTGACAACCGTTCTGTTAGATAGCTGCGTTTTGGATTTAGAAGCAGATATTTCCCTGTGCTTACTGCTGTTTCTTCCATATGCCGGTAATGGGCTGAAAACGCCTGTTTGGGGACTCTGCAGAGAAAGTGTTTGCAGACTGCTGAATCCACACACGGGTTTAACTCTGGAAGTTGAGTGCACACATTGACAACCGTTCTGTTAGATAGCTGCGTTTTGGATTTAGAAGCAGATATTTCCCTGTGCTTACTGCTGTTTCTTCCATATGCCGGTAATGGGCTGAAAACGCCTGTTTGGGGACTCTGCAGAGAAACTGTTTGCAGACTGCTGAATCCACACACGGGTTTAACTCTGGAAGTTGAGTGCACACATGGACAACCGTTCTGTTAGATAGCTGCGTTTTGGATTTAGAAGCAGATATTTCCCTGTGCTTACTGCTGTTTCTTCCATATGCCGGTAATGGGCTGAAAACGCCTGTTTTGGGACTCTGCAGAGAAAGTGTTTGCAGACTGCTGAATCCACACACGGGTTTAACTCTGGAAGTTGAGTGCACACATTGACAACCGTTCTGTTAGATAGCTGCGTTTTGGATTTAGAAGCAGATATTTCCCTGTGCTTACTGCTGTTTCTTCCATATGCCGGTAATGGGCTGAAAACGCCTGTTTTGGGACTCTGCAGAGAAAGTGTTTGCAGACTGCTGAATCCACACACGGGTTTAACTCTGGAAGTTGAGTGCACACATTGACAACCGTTCTGTTAGATAGTTGCGTTTTGGATTTAGAAGCAGATATTTCCCTCTGCTTACGGCTGTTTCTTCCATATGCCGGTAATGGGCTGAAAACGCCTGTTTGGGGACTCTGCAGAGAAAGTGTTTGCAGACTGCTGAATCCACACACGGGTTTAACTCTGGAAGTTGAGTGCACACATTGACAACCGTTCTGTTAGATAGCTGCGTTTTGGATTTAGAAGCAGATATTTCCCTGTGCTTACTGCTGTTTCTTCCATATGCCGGTAATGGGCTGAAAACGCCTGTTTGGGGACTCTGCAGAGAAAGTGTTTGCAGACTGCTGAATCCACACACGGGTTTAACTCTGGAAGTTGAGTGCACACATTGACAACCGTTCTGTTAGATAGCTGCGTTTTGGATTTAGAAGCAGATATTTCCCTGTGCTTACTGCTGTTTCTTCCATATGCCGGTAATGGGCTGAAAACGCCTGTTTGGGGACTCTGCAGAGAAACTGTTTGCAGACTGCTGAATCCACACACGGGTTTAACTCTGGAAGTTGAGTGCACACATGGACAACCGTTCTGTTAGATAGCTGCGTTTTGGATTTAGAAGCAGATATTTCCCTGTGCTTACTGCTGTTTCTTCCATATGCCGGTAATGGGCTGAAAACGCCTGTTTTGGGACTCTGCAGAGAAAGTGTTTGCAGACTGCTGAATCCACACACGGGTTTAACTCTGGAAGTTGAGTGCACACATTGACAACCGTTCTGTTAGATAGCTGCGTTTTGGATTTAGAAGCAGATATTTCCCTGTGCTTACTGCTGTTTCTTCCATATGCCGGTAATGGGCTGAAAACGCCTGTTTGGGGACTCTGCAGAGAAAGTGTTTGCAGACTGCTGAATCCACACTCGGGTTTAACTCTGGAAGTTGAGTGCACACATTGACAACCGTTCTGTTAGATAGCTGCGTTTTGGATTTAGAAGCAGATATTTCCCTGTGCTTACTGCTGTTTCTTCCATATACCGGTAATGGGCTGAAAACGCATGTTTTGGGACTCTGCAGAGAAAGTGTTTGCAGACTGCTGAATCCACACACGGGTTTAACTCTGGAAGTTGAGTGCACACATTGACAACCGTTCTGTTAGATAGCTGCGTTTTGGATTTAGAAGCAGATATTTCCCTGTGCTTACTGCTGTTTCTTCCATATGCCGGTAATGGGCTGAAAACGCCTGTTTTGGGACTCTGCAGAGAAAGTGTTTGCAGACTGCTGAATCCACACACGGGTTTAACTCTGGAAGTTGAGTGCACACATTGACAACCGTTCTGATAGATAGCTGCGTTTTGGATTTAGAAGCAGATATTTCCCTGGGCTTACTGCTGTTTCTTCCATATGCCGGTAATGGGCTGAAAACGCCTGTTTTGGGACTCTGCAGAGAAAGTGTTTGCAGACTGCTGAATCCACACACGGGTTTAACTCTGGAAGTTGAGTGCACACATTGACAACCGTTCTGTTAGATAGCTGCGTTTTGGATTTAGAAGCAGATATTTCCCTGTGCTTACTGCTGTTTCTTCCATATGCCGGTAATGGGCTGAAAACTCCTGTTTTGGGACTCTGCCGAGAACGTGTTTGCAGACTGCTGAATCCACACACGGGTTTAACTCTGGAAGTTGAGTGCACACATTGACAACCGTTCTGTTAGATAGCTGCGTTTTGGATTTAGAAGCAGATATTTCCCTGTGCTTACTGCTGTTTCTTCCATATGCCGGTAATGGGCTGAAAACGCCTGTTTTGGGACTCTGCAGAGAAAGTGTTTGCAGACTGCTGAATCCACACACGGGTTTAACTCTGGAAGTTGAGTGCACACATTGACAACCGTTCTGTTAGATAGTTGCGTTTTGGATTTAGAAGCAGATATTTCCCTCTGCTTACGGCTGTTTCTTCCATATGCCGGTAATGGGCTGAAAACGCCTGTTTGGGGACTCTGCAGAGAAAGTGTTTGCAGACTGCTGAATCCACACACGGGTTTAACTCTGGAAGTTGAGTGCACACATTGACAACCGTTCTGGTAGATAGCTGCGTTTTGGATTTAGAAGCAGATATTTCCCTGTGCTTACTGCTGTTTCTTCCATATGCCGGTAATGGGCTGAAAACGCCTGTTTGGGGACTCTGCAGAGAAAGTGTTTGCAGACTGCTGAATCCACACACGGGTTTAACTCTGGAAGTTGAGTGCACACATTGACAACCGTTCTGTTAGATAGCTGCATTTTGGATTTAGAAGCAGATATTTCCCTGTGCTTACTGCTGTTTCTTCCATATGCCGGTAATGGGCTGAAAACGCCTGCTTTGGGACTCTGCAGAGAAAGTGTTTGCAGACTGCTGAATCCACACACGGGTTTAACTCTGGAAGTTGAGTGCACACATTGACAACCGTTCTGATAGATAGCTGCGTTTTGGATTTAGAAGCAGATATTTCCCTGTGCTTACTGCTGTTTCTTCCATATGCCGGTAATGGGCTGAAAACGCCTGTTTTGGGACTCTGCAGAGAAAGTGTTTGCAGACTGCTGAATCCACACACGGGTTTAACTCTGGAAGTTGAGTGCACACATTGACAACCGTTCTGTTAGATAGCTGCGTTTTGGATTTAGAAGCAGATATTTCCCTGTGCTTACTGCTGTTTCTTCCATATGCCGGTAATGGGCTGAAAACTCCTGTTTTGGGACTCTGCAGAGCACGTGTTTGCAGACTGCTGAATCCACACACGGGTTTAACTCTGGAAGTTGAGTGCACACATTGACAACCGTTCTGTTAGATAGCTGCGTTTTGGATTTAGAAGCAGATATTTCCCTGGGCTTACTGCTGTTTCTTCCATATGCCGGTAATGGACTGAAAACGCCTGTTTTGGGACTCTGCAGAGAAAGTGTTTGCAGACTGCTGAATCCACACACGGGTTTAACTCTGGAAGTTGAGTGCACACATTGACAACCGTTCTGTTAGATAGCTGCGTTTTGGATTTAGAAGCAGATATTTCCCTGTGCTTACTGCTGTTTCTTCCATATGCCGGTAATGGGCTGAAAACGCCTGTTTGGGGACTCTGCAGAGAAAGTGTTTGCAGACTGCTGAATCCACACACGGGTTTAACTCTGGAAGTTGAGTGCACACATTGACAACCGTTCTGTTAGATAGCTGCGTTTTGGATTTAGAAGCAGATATTTCCCTGTGCTTACTGCTGTTTCTTCCATATGCCGGTAATGGGCTGAAAACGCCTGTTTGGGGACTCTGCAGAGAAAGTGTTTGCAGACTGCTGAATCCACACACGGGTTTAACTCTGGAAGTTGAGTGCACACATTGACAACCGTTCTGTTAGATAGCTGCGTTTTGGATTTAGAAGCAGATATTTCCCTGTGCTTACTGCTGTTGCTTCCATATGCCGGTAATGGGCTGAAAACGCCTGTTTTGGGACTCTGCAGAGAAACTGTTTGCAGACTGCTGAATCCACACACGGGTTTAACTCTGGAAGTTGAGTGCACACATTGACAACCGTTCTGTTAGATAGCTGCGTTTTGGATTTAGAAGCAGATATTTCCCTGTGCTTACTGCTGTTGCTTCCATATGCCGGTAATGGGCTGAAAACGCCTGTTTTGGGACTCTGCAGAGAAACTGTTTGCAGACTGCTGAATCCACACACGGGTTTAACTCTGGAAGTTGAGTGCACACATTGACAACCATTCT
Organism: Aotus nancymaae; assembly: GCF_030222135.1. Lineage (NCBI taxonomy): Eukaryota > Metazoa > Chordata > Mammalia > Primates > Aotidae > Aotus > Aotus nancymaae. The sequence goes on from NW_026988604.1 coordinate 54,842, forward strand.
GTTAGATAGCTGCGTTTTGGATTTAGAAGCAGATATTTCCCTGTGCTTACTGCTGTTTCTTCCATATGCCGGTAATGGGCTGAAAACGCCTGTTTGGGGACTCTGCAGAGAAACTGTTTGCAGACTGCTGAATCCACACACGGGTTTAACTCTGGAAGTTGAGTGCACACATTGACAACCGTTCTGTTAGATAGCTGCGTTTTGGATTTAGAAGCAGATATTTCCCTGGGCTTACTGCTGTTTCTTCCATATGCCGGTAATGGGCTGAAAACGCCTGTTTGGGGACTCTGCAGAGAAACTGTTTGCAGACTGCTGAATCCACACACGGGTTTAACTCTGGAAGTTGAGTGCACACATGGACAACCGTTCTGTTAGATAGCTGCGTTTTGGATTTAGAAGCAGATATTTCCCTGTGCTTACTGCTGTTTCTTCCATATGCCGGTAATGGGCTGAAAACGCCTGTTTTGGGACTCTGCAGAGAAAGTGTTTGCAGACTGCTGAATCCACACACGGGTTTAACTCTGGAAGTTGAGTGCACACATTGACAACCGTTCTGTTAGATAGCTGCGTTTTGGATTTAGAAGCAGATATTTCCCTGTGCTTACTGCTGTTTCTTCCATATGCCGGTAATGGGCTGAAAACGCCTGTTTTGGGACTCTGCAGAGAAAGTGTTTGCAGACTGCTGAATCCACACACGGGTTTAACTCTGGAAGTTGAGTGCACACATTGACAACCGTTCTGTTAGATAGCTGCGTTTTGGATTTAGAAGCAGATATTTCCCTGTGCTTACTGCTGTTTCTTCCATATACCGGTAATGGGCTGAAAACGCCTGTTTTGGGACTCTGCAGAGAAAGTGTTTGCAGACTGCTGAATCCACACACGGGTTTAACTCTGGAAGTTGAGTGCACACATTGACAACCGTTCTGTTAGATAGCTGCGTTTTGGATTTAGAAGCAGATATTTCCCTGTGCTTACTGCTGTTTCTTCCATATGCCGGTAATGGGCTGAAAACGCCTGTTTTGGGACTCTGCAGAGAAAGTGTTTGCAGACTGCTGAATCCACACACGGGTTTAACTCTGGAAGTTGAGTGCACACATTGACAACCGTTCTGATAGATAGCTGCGTTTTGGATTTAGAAGCAGATATTTCCCTGGGCTTACTGCTGTTTCTTCCATATGCCGGTAATGGGCTGAAAACGCCTGTTTTGGGACTCTGCAGAGAAAGTGTTTGCAGACTGCTGAATCCACACACGGATTTAACTCTGGAAGTTGAGTGCACACATTGACAACCGTTCTGATAGATAGCTGCGTTTTGGATTTAGAAGCAGATATTTCCCTGTGCTTACTGCTGTTTCTTCCATATGCCGGTAATGGGCTGAAAACGCCTGTTTTGGGACTCTGCAGAGAAAGTGTTTGCAGACTGCTGAATCCACACACGGGTTTAACTCTGGAAGTTGAGTGCACACGTTGACAACCGTTCTGTTAGATAGCTGCGTTTTGGATTTAGAAGCAGATATTTCCCTGTGCTTACTGCTGTTTCTTCCATATGCCGGTAATGGGCTGAAAACGCCTGTTTTGGGACTCTGCAGAGAAAGTGTTTGCAGACTGCTGAATCCACACACGGGTTTAACTCTGGAAGTTGAGTGCACACGTTGACAACCGTTCTGTTAGATAGCTGCGTTTTGGATTTAGAAGCAGATATTTCCCTGTGCTTACTGCTGTTTCTTCCATATGCCGGTAATGGGCTGAAAACTCCTGTTTTGGGACTCTGCAGAGAACGTGTTTGCAGACTGCTGAATCCACACACGGGTTTAACTCTGGAAGTTGAGTGCACACATTGACAACCGTTCTGTTAGATAGCTGCGTTTTGGATTTAGAAGCAGATATTTCCCTGGGCTTACTGCTGTTTCTTCCATATGCCGGTAATGGGCTGAAAACTCCTGTTTTGGGACTCTGCCGAGAACGTGTTTGCAGACTGCTGAATCCACACACGGGTTTAACTCTGGAAGTTGAGTGCACACATTGACAACCGTTCTGTTAGATAGCTGCGTTTTGGATTTAGAAGCAGATATTTCCCTGTGCTTACTGCTGTTTCTTCCATATGCCGGTAATGGGCTGAAAACTCCTGTTTTGGGACTCTGCCGAGAACGTGTTTGCAGACTGCTGAATCCACACACGGGTTTAACTCTGGAAGTTGAGTGCACACATTGACAACCGTTCTGTTAGATAGCTGCGTTTTGGATTTAGAAGCAGATATTTCCCTGTGCTTACTGCTGTTTCTTCCATATGCCGGTAATGGGCTGAAAACGCCTGTTTTGGGACTCTGCAGAGAAAGTGTTTGCAGACTGCTGAATCCACACACGGGTTTAACTCTGGAAGTTGAGTGCACACATTGACAACCGTTCTGTTAGATAGCTGCGTTTTGGATTTAGAAGCAGATATTTCCCTGTGCTTACTGCTGTTTCTTCCATATGCCGGTAATGGGCTGAAAACTCCTGTTTTGGGACTCTGCAGAGAACGTGTTTGCAGACTGCTGAATCCAAACACGGGTTTAACTCTGGAAGTTGAGTGCACACATTGACAACCGTTCTGTTAGATAGCTGCGTTTTGGATTTAGAAGCAGATATTTCCCTGGGCTTACTGCTGTTTCTTCCATATGCCGGTAATGGACTGAAAACGCCTGTTTTGGGACTCTGCAGAGAAAGTGTTTGCAGACTGCTGAATCCACACACGGGTTTAACTCTGGAAGTTGAGTGCACACATTGACAACCGTTCTGTTAGATAGCTGCGTTTTGGATTTAGAAGCAGATATTTCCCTGTGCTTACTGCTGTTTCTTCCATATGCCGGTAATGGGCTGAAAACGCCTGTTTGGGGACTCTGCAGAGAAAGTGTTTGCAGACTGCTGAATCCACACACGGGTTTAACTCTGGAAGTTGAGTGCACACATTGACAACCGTTCTGTTAGATAGCTGCGTTTTGGATTTAGAAGCAGATATTTCCCTGTGCTTACTGCTGTTGCTTCCATATGCCGGTAATGGGCTGAAAACGCCTGTTTTGGGACTCTGCAGAGAAACTGTTTGCAGACTGCTGAATCCACACACGGGTTTAACTCTGGAAGTTGAGTGCACACATTGACAACCGTTCTGTTAGATAGCTGCGTTTTGGATTTAGAAGCAGATATTTCCCTGTGCTTACTGCTGTTGCTTCCATATGCCGGTAATGGGCTGAAAACGCCTGTTTTGGGACTCTGCAGAGAAACTGTTTGCAGACTGCTGAATCCACACACGGGTTTAACTCTGGAAGTTGAGTGCACACATTGACAACCATTCTGTTAGATAGCTGCGTTTTGGATTTAGAAGCAGATATTTCCCTGTGCTTACTGCTGTTTCTTCCATATGCCGGTAATGGGCTGAAAACGCCTGTTTGGGGACTCTGCAGAGAAACTGTTTGCAGACTGCTGAATCCACACACGGGTTTAACTCTGGAAGTTGAGTGCACACATTGACAACCGTTCTGTTAGATAGCTGCGTTTTGGATTTAGAAGCAGATATTTCCCTGTGCTTACTGCTGTTTCTTCCATATGCCGGTAATGGGCTGAAAACGCCTGTTTGGGGACTCTGCAGAGAAAGTGTTTGCAGACTGCTGAATCCACACACGGGTTTAACTCTGGAAGTTGAGTGCACACATTGACAACCGTTCTGTTAGATAGCTGCGTTTTGGATTTAGAAGCAGATATTTCCCTGTGCTTACTGCTGTTTCTTCCATATGCCGGTAATGGGCTGAAAACGCCTGTTTGGGGACTCTGCAGAGAAACTGTTTGCAGACTGCTGAATCCACACACGGGTTTAACTCTGGAAGTTGAGTGCACACATGGACAACCGTTCTGTTAGATAGCTGCGTTTTGGATTTAGAAGCAGATATTTCCCTGTGCTTACTGCTGTTTCTTCCATATGCCGGTAATGGGCTGAAAACGCCTGTTTTGGGACTCTGCAGAGAAAGTGTTTGCAGACTGCTGAATCCACACACGGGTTTAACTCTGGAAGTTGAGTGCACACATTGACAACCGTTCTGTTAGATAGCTGCGTTTTGGATTTAGAAGCAGATATTTCCCTGTGCTTACTGCTGTTTCTTCCATATGCCGGTAATGGGCTGAAAACGCCTGTTTGGGGACTCTGCAGAGAAAGTGTTTGCAGACTGCTGAATCCACACACGGGTTTAACTCTGGAAGTTGAGTGCACACATTGACAACCGTTCTGTTAGATAGCTGCGTTTTGGATTTAGAAGCAGATATTTCCCTGTGCTTACTGCTGTTTCTTCCATATACCGGTAATGGGCTGAAAACGCCTGTTTTGGGACTCTGCAGAGAAAGTGTTTGCAGACTGCTGAATCCACACACGGGTTTAACTCTGGAAGTTGAGTGCACACATTGACAACCGTTCTGTTAGATAGCTGCGTTTTGGATTTAGAAGCAGATATTTCCCTGTGCTTACTGCTGTTTCTTCCATATGCCGGTAATGGGCTGAAAACGCCTGTTTTGGGACTCTGCAGAGAAAGTGTTTGCAGACTGCTGAATCCACACACGGGTTTAACTCTGGAAGTTGAGTGCACACATTGACAACCGTTCTGATAGATAGCTGCGTTTTGGATTTAGAAGCAGATATTTCCCTGGGCTTACTGCTGTTTCTTCCATATGCCGGTAATGGGCTGAAAACGCCTGTTTTGGGACTCTGCAGAGAAAGTGTTTGCAGACTGCTGAATCCACACACGGATTTAACTCTGGAAGTTGAGTGCACACATTGACAACCGTTCTGATAGATAGCTGCGTTTTGGATTTAGAAGCAGATATTTCCCTGTGCTTACTGCTGTTTCTTCCATATGCCGGTAATGGGCTGAAAACGCCTGTTTTGGGACTCTGCAGAGAAAGTGTTTGCAGACTGCTGAATCCACACACGGGTTTAACTCTGGAAGTTGAGTGCACACGTTGACAACCGTTCTGTTAGATAGCTGCGTTTTGGATTTAGAAGCAGATATTTCCCTGTGCTTACTGCTGTTTCTTCCATATGCCGGTAATGGGCTGAAAACTCCTGTTTTGGGACTCTGCAGAGAACGTGTTTGCAGACTGCTGAATCCACACACGGGTTTAACTCTGGAAGTTGAGTGCACACATTGACAACCGTTCTGTTAGATAGCTGCGTTTTGGATTTAGAAGCAGATATTTCCCTGGGCTTACTGCTGTTTCTTCCATATGCCGGTAATGGGCTGAAAACGCCTGTTTTGGGACTCTGCAGAGAAAGTGTTTGCAGACTGCTGAATCCACACACGGGTTTAACTCTGGAAGTTGAGTGCACACATTGACAACCGTTCTGTTAGATAGCTGCGTTTTGGATTTAGAAGCAGATATTTCCCTGTGCTTACTGCTGTTTCTTCCATATGCCGGTAATGGGCTGAAAACGCCTGTTTGGGGACTCTGCACAGAAAGTGTTTGCAGACTGCTGAATCCACACACGGGTTTAACTCTGGAAGTTGAGTGCACACATTGACAACCGTTCTGTTAGATAGCTGCGTTTTGGATTTAGAAGCAGATATTTCCCTGTGCTTACTGCTGTTTCTTCCATATGCCGGTAATGGGCTGAAAACGCCTGTTTGGGGACTCTGCAGAGAAAGTGTTTGCAGACTGCTGAATCCACACACGGGTTTAACTCTGGAAGTTGAGTGCACACATTGACAACCGTTCTGTTAGATAGCTGCGTTTTGGATTTAGAAGCAGATATTTCCCTGTGCTTACTGCTGTTGCTTCCATATGCCGGTAATGGGCTGAAAACGCCTGTTTGGGGACTCTGCAGAGAAACTGTTTGCAGACTGCTGAATCCACACACGGGTTTAACTCTGGAAGTTGAGTGCAGACATTGACAACCGTTCTGTTAGATAGCTGCGTTTTGGATTTAGAAGCAGATATTTCCCTGTGCTTACTGCTGTTGCTTCCATATGCCGGTAATGGGCTGAAAACGCCTGTTTTGGGACTCTGCAGAGAAACTGTTTGCAGACTGCTGAATCCACACACGGGTTTAACTCTGGAAGTTGAGTGCACACATTGACAACCGTTCTGTTAGATAGCTGCGTTTTGGATTTAGAAGCAGATATTTCCCTGTGCTTACTGCTGTTTCTTCCATATGCCGGTAATGGGCTGAAAACGCCTGTTTTGGGACTCTGCAGAGAAAGTGTTTGCAGACTGCTGAATCCACACACGGGTTTAACTCTGGAAGTTGAGTGCACACATTGACAACCATTCTGTTAGATAGCTGCGTTTTGGATTTAGAAGCAGATATTTCCCTGTGCTTACTGCTGTTTCTTCCATATGCCGGTAATGGGCTGAAAACGCCTGTTTGGGGACTCTGCAGAGAAACTGTTTGCAGACTGCTGAATCCACACACGGGTTTAACTCTGGAAGTTGAGTGCACACATTGACAACCGTTCTGTTAGATAGCTGCGTTTTGGATTTAGAAGCAGATATTTCCCTGTGCTTACTGCTGTTTCTTCCATATGCCGGTAATGGGCTGAAAACGCCTGTTTGGGGACTCTGCAGAGAAAGTGTTTGCAGACTGCTGAATCCACACACGGGTTTAACTCTGGAAGTTGAGTGCACACATTGACAACCGTTCTGTTAGATAGCTGCGTTTTGGATTTAGAAGCAGATATTTCCCTGTCCTTACTGCTGTTTCTTCCATATGCCGGTAATGGGCTGAAAACGCCTGTTTTGGGACTCTGCAGAGAAAGTGTTTGCAGACTGCTGAATCCACACACGGGTTTAACTCTGGAAGTTGAGTGCACACATGGACAACCGTTCTGTTAGATAGCTGCGTTTTGGATTTAGAAGCAGATATTTCCCTGGGCTTACTGCTGTTTCTTCCATATGCCGGTAATGGGCTGAAAACGCCTGTTTTGGGACTCTGCAGAGAAAGTGTTTGCAGACTGCTGAATCCACACACTGGTTTAACTCTGGAAGTTGAGTGCACACATTGACAACCGTTCTGTTAGATAGCTGCGTTTTGGATTTAGAAGCAGATATTTCCCTGGGCTTACTGCTGTTTCTTCCATATGCCGGTAATGGGCTGAAAACGCCTGTTTGGGGACTCTGCAGAGAAAGTGTTTGCAGACTGCTGAATCCACACACGGGTTTAACTCTGGAAGTTGAGTGCACACATTGACAACCGTTCTGTTAGATAGCTGCGTTTTGGATTTAGAAGCAGATATTTCCCTGGGCTTACTGCTGTTTCTTCCATATGCCGGTAATGGGCTGAAAACGCCTGTTTTGGGACTCTGCAGAGAAAGTGTTTGCAGACTGCTGAATCCACACACGGGTTTAACTCTGGAAGTTGAGTGCACACATTGACAACCGTTCTGATAGATAGCTGCGTTTTGGATTTAGAAGCAGATATTTCCCTGTGCTTACTGCTGTTTCTTCCATATGCCGGTAATGGGCTGAAAACGCCTGTTTTGTGACTCTGCAGAGAAAGTGTTTGCAGACTGCTGAATCCACACACGGGTTTAACTCTGGAAGTTGAGTGCACACATTGACAACCATTCTGTTAGATAGCTGCGTTTTGGATTTAGAAGCAGATATTTCCCTGTGCTTACTGCTGTTTCTTCCATATGCCGGTAATGGGCTGAAAACGCCTGTTTGGGGACTCTGCAGAGAAAGTGTTTGCAGACTGCTGAATCCACACACGGGTTTAACTCTGGAAGTTGAGTGCACACATTGACAACCGTTCTGTTAGATAGCTGCGTTTTGGATTTAGAAGCAGATATTTCCCTGTGCTTACTGCTGTTTCTTCCATATGCCGGTAATGGGCTGAAAACGCCTGTTTTGGGACTCTGCAGAGAAAGTGTTTGCAGACTGCTGAATCCACACACGGGTTTAACTCTGGAAGTTGAGTGCACACATTGACAACCGTTCTGGTAGATAGCTGCGTTTTGGATTTAGAAGCAGATATTTCCCTGTGCTTACTGCTGTTTCTTCCATATGCCGGTAATGGGCTGAAAACGCCTGTTTTGGGACTCTGCAGAGAACGTGTTTGCAGACTGCTGAATCCACACACGGGTTTAACTCTGGAAGTTGAGTGCACACATTGACAACCGTTCTGTTAGATAGCTGCGTTTTGGATTTAGAAGCAGATATTTCCCTGGGCTTACTGCTGTTTCTTCCATATGCCGGTAATGGGCTGAAAACGCCTGTTTGGGGACTCTGCAGAGAAACTGTTTGCAGACTGCTGAATCCACACACGGGTGTAACTCTGGAAGTTGAGTGCACACATGGACAACCGTTCTGTTAGATAGCTGCGTTTTGGATTTAGAAGCAGATATTTCCCTGTGCTTACTGCTGTTTCTTCCATATGCCGGTAATGGGCTGAAAACGCCTGTTTTGGGACTCTGCAGAGAACGTGTTTGCAGTCTGCTGAATCCACACACGGGTTTAACTCTGGAAGTTGAGTGCACACATTGACAACCGTTCTGTTAGATAGCTGCGTTTTGGATTTAGAAGCAGATATTTCCCTGTGCTTACTGCTGTTTCTTCCATATGCCGGTAATGGGCTGAAAACGCCTGTTTTGGGACTCTGCAGAGAAAGTGTTTGCAGACTGCTGAATCCACACACGGGTTTAACTCTGGAAGTTGAGTGCACACATTGACAACCATTCTGTTAGATAGCTGCGTTTTGGATTTAGAAGCAGATATTTCCCTGTGCTTACTGCTGTTTCTTCCATATGCCGGTAATGGGCTGAAAACGCCTGTTTGGGGATTCTGCAGAGAAACTGTTTGCAGACTGCTGAATCCACACACGGGTTTAACTCTGGAAGTTGAGTGCACACATTGACAACCGTTCTGTTAGATAGCTGCGTTTTGGATTTAGAAGCAGATATTTCCCTGTGCTTACTGCTGTTTCTTCCATATGCCGGTAATGGGCTGAAAACGCCTGTTTTGGGACTCTGCAGAGAAAGTGTTTGCAGACTGCTGAATCCACACACGGGTTTAACTCTGGAAGTTGAGTGCACACATGGACAACCGTTCTGTTAGATAGCTGCGTTTTGGATTTAGAAGCAGATATTTCCCTGGGCTTACTGCTGTTTCTTCCATATGCCGGTAATGGGCTGAAAACGCCTGTTTTGGGACTCTGCAGAGAAAGTGTTTGCAGACTGCTGAATCCACACACGGGTTTAACTCTGGAAGTTGAGTGCACACATTGACAACCGTTCTGTTAGATAGCTGCGTTTTGGATTTAGAAGCAGATATTTCCCTGGGCTTACTGCTGTTTCTTCCATATGCCGGTAATGGGCTGAAAACGCCTGTTTTGGGACTCTGCAGAGAAAGTGTTTGCAGACTGCTGAATCCACACACGGGTTTAACTCTGGAAGTTGAGTGCACACATTGACAACCGTTCTGTTAGATAGCTGCGTTTTGGATTTAGAAGCAGATATTTCCCTGGGCTTACTGCTGTTTCTTCCATATGCCGGTAATGGGCTGAAAACGCCTGTTTTGGGACTCTGCAGAGAAAGTGTTTGCAGACTGCTGAATCCACACACGGGTTTAACTCTGGAAGTTGAGTGCACACATTGACAACCGTTCTGATAGATAGCTGCGTTTTGGATTTAGAAGCAGATATTTCCCTGTGCTTACTGCTGTTTCTTCCATATGCCGGTAATGGGCTGAAAACGCCTGTTTTGGCACTCTGCAGAGAAAGTGTTTGCAGACTGCTGAATCCACACACGGGTTTAACTCTGGAAGTTGAGTGCACACATTGACAACCATTCTGTTAGATAGCTGCGTTTTGGATTTAGAAGCAGATATTTCCCTGTGCTTACTGCTGTTTCTTCCATATGCCGGTAATGGGCTGAAAACGCCTGTTTGGGGACTCTGCAGAGAAAGTGTTTGCAGACTGCTGAATCCACACACGGGTTTAACTCTGGAAGTTGAGTGCACACATTGACAACCGTTCTGTTAGATAGCTGCGTTTTGGATTTAGAAGCAGATATTTCCCTGTGCTTACTGCTGTTTCTTCCATATGCCGGTAATGGGCTGAAAACGCCTGTTTTGGGACTCTGCAGAGAAAGTGTTTGCAGACTGCTGAATCCACACACGGGTTTAACTCTGGAAGTTGAGTGCACACATTGACAACCGTTCTGTTAGATAGCTGCGTTTTGGATTTAGAAGCAGATATTTCCCTGTGCTTACTGCTGTTTCTTCCATATGCCGGTAATGGGCTGAAAACGCCTGTTTGGGGACTCTGCAGAGAAACTGTTTGCAGACTGCTGAATCCACACACGGGTTTAACTCTGGAAGTTGAGTGCACACATGGACAACCGTTCTGTTAGATAGCTGCGTTTTGGATTTAGAAGCAGATATTTCCCTGTGCTTACTGCTGTTTCTTCCATATGCCGGTAATGGGCTGAAAACGCCTGTTTTGGGACTCTGCAGAGAACGTGTTTGCAGACTGCTGAATCCACACACGGGTTTAACTCTGGAAGTTGAGTGCACACATTGACAACCGTTCTGTTAGATAGCTGCGTTTTGGATTTAGAAGCAGATATTTCCCTGTGCTTACTGCTGTTTCTTCCATATGCCGGTAATGGGCTGAAAACTCCTGTTTTGGGACTCTGCAGAGAACGTGTTTGCAGACTGCTGAATCCACACACGGGTTTAACTCTGGAAGTTGAGTGCACACATTGACAACCGTTCTGTTAGATAGCTGCGTTTTGGATTTAGAAGCAGATATTTCCCTGGGCTTACTGCTGTTTCTTCCATATGCCGGTAATGGGCTGAAAACGCCTGTTTTGGGACTCTGCAGAGAAAGTGTTTGCAGACTGCTGAATCCACACACGGGTTTAACTCTGGAAGTTGAGTGCACACATTGACAACCGTTCTGTTAGATAGCTGCGTTTTGGATTTAGAAGCAGATATTTCCCTGTGCTTACTGCTGTTTCTTCCATATGCCGGTAATGGGCTGAAAACGCCTGTTTGGGGACTCTGCAGAGAAAGTGTTTGCAGACTGCTGAATCCACACACGGGTTTAACTCTGGAAGTTGAGTGCACACATTGACAACCGTTCTGTTAGATAGCTGCGTTTTGGATTTAGAAGCAGATATTTCCCTGTGCTTACTGCTGTTTCTTCCATATGCCGGTAATGGGCTGAAAACGCCTGTTTGGGGACTCTGCAGAGAAAGTGTTTGCAGACTGCTGAATCCACACACGGGTTTAACTCTGGAAGTTGAGTGCACACATTGACAACCGTTCTGTTAGATAGCTGCGTTTTGGATTTAGAAGCAGATATTTCCCTGTGCTTACTGCTGTTGCTTCCATATGCCGGTACTGGGCTGAAAACGCCTGTTTTGGGACTCTGCAGAGAAACTGTTTGCAGACTGCTGAATCCACACACGGGTTTAACTCTGGAAGTTGAGTGCACACATTGACAACCGTTCTGTTAGATAGCTGCGTTTTGGATTTAGAAGCAGATATTTCCCTGTGCTTACTGCTGTTGCTTCCATATGCCGGTAATGGGCTGAAAACGCCTGTTTTGGGACTCTGCAGAGAAACTGTTTGCAGACTGCTGAATCCACACACGGGTTTAACTCTGGAAGTTGAGTGCACACATTGACAACCGTTCTGTTAGATAGCTGCGTTTTGGATTTAGAAGCAGATATTTCCCTGTGCTTACTGCTGTTTCTTCCATATGCCGGTAATGGGCTGAAAACGCCTGTTTTGGGACTCTGCAGAGAAAGTGTTTGCAGACTGCTGAATCCACACACGGGTTTAACTCTGGAAGTTGAGTGCACACATTGACAACCATTCTGTTAGATAGCTGCGTTTTGGATTTAGAAGCAGATATTTCCCTGTGCTTACTGCTGTTTCTTCCATATGCCGGTAATGGGCTGAAAACGCCTGTTTGGGGACTCTGGAGAGAAACTGTTTGCAGACTGCTGAATCCACACACGGGTTTAACTCTGGAAGTTGAGTGCACACATTGACAACCGTTCTGTTAGATAGCTGCGTTTTGGATTTAGAAGCAGATATTTCCCTGTGCTTACTGCTGTTTCTTCCATATGCCGGTAATGGGCTGAAAACGCCTGTTTTGGGACTCTGCAGAGAAAGTGTTTGCAGACTGCTGAATCCACACACGGGTTTAACTCTGGAAGTTGAGTGCACACATGGACAACCGTTCTGTTAGATAGCTGCGTTTTGGATTTAGAAGCAGATATTTCCCTGGGCTTACTGCTGTTTCTTCCATATGCCGGTAATGGGCTGAAAACGCCTGTTTTGGGACTCTGCAGAGAAAGTGTTTGCAGACTGCTGAATCCACACACGGGTTTAACTCTGGAAGTTGAGTGCACACATTGACAACCGTTCTGTTAGATAGCTGCGTTTTGGATTTAGAAGCAGATATTTCCCTGGGCTTACTGCTGTTTCTTCCATATGCCGGTAATGGGCTGAAAACGCCTGTTTTGGGACTCTGCAGAGAAAGTGTTTGCAGACTGCTGAATCCACACACGGGTTTAACTCTGGAAGTTGAGTGCACACATTGACAACCGTTCTGTTAGATAGCTGCGTTTTGGATTTAGAAGCAGATATTTCCCTGGGCTTACTGCTGTTTCTTCCATATGCCGGTAATGGGCTGAAAACGCCTGTTTTGGGACTCTGCAGAGAAAGTGTTTGCAGACTGCTGAATCCACACACGGGTTTAACTCTGGAAGTTGAGTGCACACATTGACAACCGTTCTGATAGATAGCTGCGTTTTGGATTTAGAAGCAGATATTTCCCTGTGCTTACTGCTGTTTCTTCCATATGCCGGTAATGGGCTGAAAACGCCTGTTTTGGCACTCTGCAGAGAAAGTGTTTGCAGACTGCTGAATCCACACACGGGTTTAACTCTGGAAGTTGAGTGCACACATTGACAACCATTCTGTTAGATAGCTGCGTTTTGGATTTAGAAGCAGATATTTCCCTGTGCTTACTGCTGTTTCTTCCATATGCCGGTAATGGGCTGAAAACGCCTGTTTGGGGACTCTGCAGAGAAAGTGTTTGCAGACTGCTGAATCCACACACGGGTTTAACTCTGGAAGTTGAGTGCACACATTGACAACCGTTCTGTTAGATAGCTGCGTTTTGGATTTAGAAGCAGATATTTCCCTGTGCTTACTGCTGTTTCTTCCATATGCCGGTAATGGGCTGAAAACGCCTGTTTTGGGACTCTGCAGAGAAAGTGTTTGCAGACTGCTGAATCCACACACGGGTTTAACTCTGGAAGTTGAGTGCACACATTGACAACCGTTCTGTTAGATAGCTGCGTTTTGGATTTAGAAGCAGATATTTCCCTGTGCTTACTGCTGTTTCTTCCATATGCCGGTAATGGGCTGAAAACGCCTGTTTGGGGACTCTGCAGAGAAACTGTTTGCAGACTGCTGAATCCACACACGGGTTTAACTCTGGAAGTTGAGTGCACACATGGACAACCGTTCTGTTAGATAGCTGCGTTTTGGATTTAGAAGCAGATATTTCCCTGTGCTTACTGCTGTTTCTTCCATATGCCGGTAATGGGCTGAAAACGCCTGTTTTGGGACTCTGCAGAGAACGTGTTTGCAGACTGCTGAATCCACACACGGGTTTAACTCTGGAAGTTGAGTGCACACATTGACAACCGTTCTGTTAGATAGCTGCGTTTTGGATTTAGAAGCAGATATTTCCCTGTGCTTACTGCTGTTTCTTCCATATGCCGGTAATGGGCTGAAAACTCCTGTTTTGGGACTCTGCAGAGAACGTGTTTGCAGACTGCTGAATCCACACACGGGTTTAACTCTGGAAGTTGAGTGCACACATTGACAACCGTTCTGTTAGATAGCTGCGTTTTGGATTTAGAAGCAGATATTTCCCTGGGCTTACTGCTGTTTCTTCCATATGCCGGTAATGGGCTGAAAACGCCTGTTTTGGGACTCTGCAGAGAAAGTGTTTGCAGACTGCTGAATCCACACACGGGTTTAACTCTGGAAGTTGAGTGCACACATTGACAACCGTTCTGTTAGATAGCTGCGTTTTGGATTTAGAAGCAGATATTTCCCTGTGCTTACTGCTGTTTCTTCCATATGCCGGTAATGGGCTGAAAACGCCTGTTTGGGGACTCTGCAGAGAAAGTGTTTGCAGACTGCTGAATCCACACACGGGTTTAACTCTGGAAGTTGAGTGCACACATTGACAACCGTTCTGTTAGATAGCTGCGTTTTGGATTTAGAAGCAGATATTTCCCTGTGCTTACTGCTGTTTCTTCCATATGCCGGTAATGGGCTGAAAACGCCTGTTTGGGGACTCTGCAGAGAAAGTGTTTGCAGACTGCTGAATCCACACACGGGTTTAACTCTGGAAGTTGAGTGCACACATTGACAACCGTTCTGTTAGATAGCTGCGTTTTGGATTTAGAAGCAGATATTTCCCTGTGCTTACTGCTGTTGCTTCCATATGCCGGTAATGGGCTGAAAACGCCTGTTTTGGGACTCTGCAGAGAAACTGTTTGCAGACTGCTGAATCCACACACGGGTTTAACTCTGGAAGTTGAGTGCACACATTGACAACCGTTCTGTTAGATAGCTGCGTTTTGGATTTAGAAGCAGATATTTCCCTGTGCTTACTGCTGTTGCTTCCATATGCCGGTAATGGGCTGAAAACGCCTGTTTTGGGACTCTGCAGAGAAAGTGTTTGCAGACTGCTGAATCCACACACGGGTTTAACTCTGGAAGTTGAGTGCACACATTGACAACCGTTCTGTTAGATAGCTGCGTTTTGGATTTAGAAGCAGATATTTCCCTGTGCTTACTGCTGTTTCTTCCATATGCCGGTAATGGGCTGAAAACGCCTGTTTTGGGACTCTGCAGAGAAAGTGTTTGCAGACTGCTGAATCCACACACGGGTTTAACTCTGGAAGTTGAGTGCACACATTGACAACCATTCTGTTAGATAGCTGCGTTTTGGATTTAGAAGCAGATATTTCCCTGTGCTTACTGCTGTTTCTTCCATATGCCGGTAATGGGCTGAAAACGCCTGTTTGGGGACTCTGCAGAGAAAGTGTTTGCAGACTGCTGAATCCACACACGGGTTTAACTCTGGAAGTTGAGTGCACACATTGACAACCGTTCTGTTAGATAGCTGCTTTTTGGATTTAGAAGCAGATATTTCCCTGTGCTTACTGCTGTTTCTTCCATATGCCGGTAATGGGCTGAAAACGCCTGTTTTGGGACTCTGCAGAGAAAGTGTTTGCAGACTGCTGAATCCACACACGGGTTTAACTCTGGAAGTTGAGTGCACA
The DNA here is from genome assembly GCF_030222135.1 of Aotus nancymaae. Lineage (NCBI taxonomy): Eukaryota > Metazoa > Chordata > Mammalia > Primates > Aotidae > Aotus > Aotus nancymaae. Next base: position 70,181 of record NW_026988604.1, read on the forward strand.
CATGGACAACCGTTCTGTTAGATAGCTGCGTTTTGGATTTAGAAGCAGATATTTCCCTGGGCTTACTGCTGTTTCTTCCATATGCCGGTAATGGGCTGAAAACGCCTGTTTTGGGACTCTGCAGAGAAAGTGTTTGCAGACTGCTGAATCCACACACGGGTTTAACTCTGGAAGTTGAGTGCACACATTGACAACCGTTCTGTTAGATAGCTGCGTTTTGGATTTAGAAGCAGATATTTCCCTGGGCTTACTGCTGTTTCTTCCATATGCCGGTAATGGGCTGAAAACGCCTGTTTTGGGACTCTGCAGAGAAAGTGTTTGCAGACTGCTGAATCCACACACGGGTTTAACTCTGGAAGTTGAGTGCACACATTGACAACCGTTCTGTTAGATAGCTGCGTTTTGGATTTAGAAGCAGATATTTCCCTGGGCTTACTGCTGTTTCTTCCATATGCCGGTAATGGGCTGAAAACGCCTGTTTTGGGACTCTGCAGAGAAAGTGTTTGCAGACTGCTGAATCCACACACGGGTTTAACTCTGGAAGTTGAGTGCACACATTGACAACCGTTCTGATAGATAGCTGCGTTTTGGATTTAGAAGCAGATATTTCCCTGTGCTTACTGCTGTTTCTTCCATATGCCGGTAATGGGCTGAAAATGCCTGTTTTGGGACTCTGCAGAGAAAGTGTTTGCAGACTGCTGAATCCACACACGGGTTTAACTCTGGAAGTTGAGTGCACACATTGACAACCATTCTGTTAGATAGCTGCGTTTTGGATTTAGAAGCAGATATTTCCCTGTGCTTACTGCTGTTTCTTCCATATGCCGGTAATGGGCTGAAAACGCCTGTTTGGGGACTCTGCAGAGAAAGTGTTTGCAGACTGCTGAATCCACACACGGGTTTAACTCTGGAAGTTGAGTGCACACATTGTCAACCGTTCTGTTAGATAGCTGCGTTTTGGATTTAGAAGCAGATATTTCCCTGTGCTTACTGCTGTTTCTTCCATATGCCGGTAATGGGCTGAAAACGCCTGTTTTGGGACTCTGCAGAGAAAGTGTTTGCAGACTGCTGAATCCACACACGGGTTTAACTCTGGAAGTTGAGTGCACACATTGACAACCGTTCTGTTAGATAGCTGCGTTTTGGATTTAGAAGCAGATATTTCCCTGGGCTTACTGCTGTTTCTTCCATATGCCGGTAATGGGCTGAAAACGCCTGTTTTGGGACTCTGCAGAGAAAGTGTTTGCAGACTGCTGAATCCACACACGGGTTTAACTCTGGAAGTTGAGTGCACACATGGACAACCGTTCTGTTAGATAGCTGCGTTTTGGATTTAGAAGCAGATATTTCCCTGTGCTTACTGCTGTTTCTTCCATATGCCGGTAATGGGCTGAAAACGCCTGTTTTGGGACTCTGCAGAGAAAGTGTTTGCAGACTGCTGAATCCACACACGGGTTTAACTCTGGAAGTTGAGTGCACACATTGACAACCGTTCTGTTAGATAGCTGCGTTTTGGATTTAGAAGCAGATATTTCCCTGTGCTTACTGCTGTTTCTTCCATATGCCGGTAATGGGCTGAAAACTCCTGTTTTGGGACTCTGCAGAGAACGTGTTTGCAGACTGCTGAATCCACACACGGGTTTAACTCTGGAAGTTGAGTGCACACATTGACAACCGTTCTGTTAGATAGCTGCGTTTTGGATTTAGAAGCAGATATTTCCCTGGGCTTACTGCTGTTTCTTCCATATGCCGGTAATGGGCTGAAAACGCCTGTTTTGGGACTCTGCAGAGAAAGTGTTTGCAGACTGCTGAATCCACACACGGGTTTAACTCTGGAAGTTGAGTGCACACATTGACAACCGTTCTGTTAGATAGCTGCGTTTTGGATTTAGAAGCAGATATTTCCCTGTGCTTACTGCTGTTTCTTCCATATGCCGGTAATGGGCTGAAAACGCCTGTTTGGGGACTCTGCAGAGAAAGTGTTTGCAGACTGCTGAATCCACACACGGGTTTAACTCTGGAAGTTGAGTGCACACATTGACAACCGTTCTGTTAGATAGCTGCGTTTTGGATTTAGAAGCAGATATTTCCCTGGGCTTACTGCTGTTTCTTCCATATGCCGGTAATGGGCTGAAAACGCCTGTTTGGGGACTCTGCAGAGAAAGTGTTTGCAGACTGCTGAATCCACACACGGGTTTAACTCTGGAAGTTGAGTGCACACATTGACAACCGTTCTGTTAGATAGCTGCGTTTTGGATTTAGAAGCAGATATTTCCCTGTGCTTACTGCTGTTGCTTCCATATGCCGGTAATGGGCTGAAAACGCCTGTTTTGGGACTCTGCAGAGAAACTGTTTGCAGACTGCTGAATCCACACACGGGTTTAACTCTGGAAGTTGAGTGCACACATTGACAACCGTTCTGTTAGATAGTTGCGTTTTGGATTTAGAAGCAGATATTTCCCTGTGCTTACTGCTGTTGCTTCCATATGCCGGTAATGGGCTGAAAACGCCTGTTTTGGGACTCTGCAGAGAAACTGTTTGCAGACTGCTGAATCCACACACGGGTTTAACTCTGGAAGTTGAGTGCACACATTGACAACCGTTCTGTTAGATAGCTGCGTTTTGGATTTAGAAGCAGATATTTCCCTGTGCTTACTGCTGTTTCTTCCATATGCCGGTAATGGGCTGAAAACGCCTGTTTTGGGACTCTGCAGAGAAAGTGTTTGCAGACTGCTGAATCCACACACGGGTTTAACTCTGGAAGTTGAGTGCACACATTGACAACCATTCTGTTAGATAGCTGTGTTTTGGATTTAGAAGCAGATATTTCCCTGTGCTTACTGCTGTTTCTTCCATATGCCGGTAATGGGCTGAAAACGCCTGTTTGGGGACTCTGCAGAGAAACTGTTTGCAGACTGCTGAATCCACACACTGGTTTAACTCTGGAAGTTGAGTGCACACATTGACAACCGTTCTGTTAGATAGCTGCGTTTTGGATTTAGAAGCAGATATTTCCCTGTGCTTACTGCTGTTTCTTCCATATGCCGGTAATGGGCTGAAAACGCCTGTTTGGGGACTCTGCAGAGAAAGTGTTTGCAGACTGCTGAATCCACACACGGTTTAACTCTGGAAGTTGAGTGCACACATTGACAACCGTTCTGTTAGATAGCTGCGTTTTGGATTTAGAAGCAGATATTTCCCTGTGCTTACTGCTGTTTCTTCCATATGCCGGTAATGGGCTGAAAACGCCTGTTTGGGGACTCTGCAGAGAAAGTGTTTGCAGACTGCTGAATCCACACAGGGTTTAACTCTGGAAGTTGAGTGCACACATTGACAACCGTTCTGTTAGATAGCTGCGTTTTGGATTTAGAAGCAGATATTTCCCTGTGCTTACTGCTGTTTCTTCCATATGCCGGTAATGGGCTGAAAACGCCTGTTTGGGGACTCTGCAGAGAAAGTGTTTGCAGACTGCTGAATCCACACACGGGTTTAACTCTGGAAGTTGAGTGCACACATTGACAACCGTTCTGTTAGATAGCTGCGTTTTGGATTTAGAAGCAGATATTTCCCTGTGCTTACTGCTGTTTCTTCCATATACCGGTAATGGGCTGAAAACGCCTGTTTTGGGACTCTGCAGAGAAAGTGTTTGCAGACTGCTGAATCCACACACGGGTTTAACTCTGGAAGTTGAGTGCACACTTTGACAACCGTTCTGTTAGATAGCTGCGTTTTGGATTTAGAAGCAGATATTTCCCTGTGCTTACTGCTGTTTCTTCCATATGCCGGTAATGGGCTGAAAACGCCTGTTTTGGGACTCTGCAGAGAAAGTGTTTGCAGACTGCTGAATCCACACACGGGTTTAACTCTGGAAGTTGAGTGCACACATTGACAACCGTTCTGATAGATAGCTGCGCTTTGGATTTAGAAGCAGATATTTCCCTGGGCTTACTGCTGTTTCTTCCATATGCCGGTAATGGGCTGAAAACGCCTGTTTTGGGACTCTGCAGAGAAAGTGTTTGCAGACTGCTGAATCCACACACGGGTTTAACTCTGGAAGTTGAGTGCACACATTGACAACCGTTGTGTTAGATAGCTGCGTTTTGGATTTAGAAGCAGATATTTCCCTGTGCTTACTGCTGTTTCTTCCATATGCCGGTAATTGGCTGAAAACTCCTGTTTCGGGACTCTGCCGAGAACGTGTTTGCAGACTGTTGAATCCACACACGGGTTTAACTCTGGAAGTTGAGTGCACACATTGACAACCGTTCTGTTAGATAGCTGCGTTTTGGATTTAGAAGCAGATATTTCCCTGTGCTTACTGCTGTTTCTTCCATATGCCGGTAATGGGCTGAAAACGGCTGTTTGGGGACTCTGCAGAGAAAGTGTTTGCAGACTGCTGAATCCACACACGGGTTTAACTCTGGAAGTTGAGTGCACACATTGACAACCGTTCTGTTAGATAGCTGCGTTTTGGATTTAGAAGCAGATATTTCCCTGGGCTTACTGCTGTTTCTTCCATATGCCGGTAATGGGCTGAAAACGCCTGTTTGGGGACTCTGCAGAGAAACTGTTTGCAGACTGCTGAATCCACACACGGGTTTAACTCTGGAAGTTGAGTGCACACATGGACAACCGTTCTGTTAGATAGCTGCGTTTTGGATTTAGAAGCAGATATTTCCCTGTGCTTACTGCTGTTTCTTCCATATGCCGGTAATGGGCTGAAAACGCCTGTTTTGGGACTCTGCAGAGAAAGTGTTTGCAGACTGCTGAATCCACACACGGGTTTAACTCTGGAAGTTGAGTGCACACATTGACAACCGTTCTGTTAGATAGCTGCGTTTTGGATTTAGAAGCAGATATTTCCCTGGGCTTACTGCTGTTTCTTCCATATGCCGGTAATGGGCTGAAAACGCCTGTTTTGGGACTCTGCAGAGAAAGTGTTTGCAGACTGCTGAATCCACACACGAGTTTAACTCTGGAAGTTGAGTGCATACATTGACAACCGTTCTGTTAGATAGCTGCGTTTTGGATTTAGAAGCAGATATTTCCCTGGGCTTACTGCTGTTTCTTCCATATGCTGGTAATGGGCTGAAAACGCCTGTTTCGGGACTCTGCCGAGAACGTGTTTGCAGACTGTTGAATCCACACACGGGTTTAACTCTGGAAGTTGAGTGCACACATTGACAACCGTTCTGATAGATAGCTGCGCTTTGGATTTAGAAGCAGATATTTCCCTGTGCTTACTGCTGTTTCTTCCATATGCCGGTAATGGGCTGAAAACGCCTGTTTTGGGACTCTGCAGAGAAAGTGTTTGCAGACTGCTGAATCCACACACGGGTTTAACTCTGGAAGTTGAGTGCACACATTGACAACCGTTGTGTTAGATAGCTGCGTTTTGGATTTAGAAGCAGATATTTCCCTGTGCTTACTGCTGTTTCTTCCATATGCCGGTAATTGGCTGAAAACTCCTGTTTCGGGACTCTGCCGAGAACGTGTTTGCAGACTGTTGAATCCACACACGGGTTTAACTCTGGAAGTTGAGTGCACACATTGACAACCGTTCTGTTAGATAGCTGCGTTTTGGATTTAGAAGCAGATATTTCCCTGTGCTTACTGCTGTTTCTTCCATATGCCGGTAATGGGCTGAAAACGGCTGTTTGGGGACTCTGCAGAGAAAGTGTTTGCAGACTGCTGAATCCACACACGGGTTTAACTCTGGAAGTTGAGTGCACACATTGACAACCGTTCTGTTAGATAGCTGCGTTTTGGATTTAGAAGCAGATATTTCCCTGTGCTTACTGCTGTTTCTTCCATATGCCGGTAATGGGCTGAAAACGCCTGTTTGGGGACTCTGCAGAGAAACTGTTTGCAGACTGCTGAATCCACACACGGGTTTAACTCTGGAAGTTGAGTGCACACATGGACAACCGTTCTGTTAGATAGCTGCGTTTTGGATTTAGAAGCAGATATTTCCCTGTGCTTACTGCTGTTTCTTCCATATGCCGGTAATGGGCTGAAAACGCCTGTTTTGGGACTCTGCAGAGAAAGTGTTTGCAGACTGCTGAATCCACACACGGGTTTAACTCTGGAAGTTGAGTGCACACATTGACAACCGTTCTGTTAGATAGCTGCGTTTTGGATTTAGAAGCAGATATTTCCCTGGGCTTACTGCTGTTTCTTCCATATGCCGGTAATGGGCTGAAAACGCCTGTTTTGGGACTCTGCAGAGAAAGTGTTTGCAGACTGCTGAATCCACACACGAGTTTAACTCTGGAAGTTGAGTGCATACATTGACAACCGTTCTGTTAGATAGCTGCGTTTTGGATTTAGAAGCAGATATTTCCCTGGGCTTACTGCTGTTTCTTCCATATGCTGGTAATGGGCTGAAAACGCCTGTTTTGGGACTCTGCAGAGAAAGTGTTTGCAGACTGCTGAATCCACACACGGGTTTAACTCTGGAAGTTGAGTGCACACATTGACAACCGTTCTGTTAGATAGCTGCGTTTTGGATTTAGAAGCAGATATTTCCCTGGGCTTACTGCTGTTTCTTCCATATGCCGGTAATGGGCTGAAAACGCCTGTTTTGGGACTCTGCAGAGAAAGTGTTTGCAGACTGCTGAATCCACACACGGGTTTAACTCTGGAAGTTGAGTGCACACATTGACAACCGTTCTGATAGATAGCTGCGTTTTGGATTTAGAAGCAGATATTTCCCTGTGCTTACTGCTGTTTCTTCCATATGCCGGTAATGGGCTGAAAACGCCTGTTTTGGGACTCTGCAGAGAAAGTGTTTGCAGACTGCTGAATCCACACACGGGTTTAACTCTGGAAGTTGAGTGCACACATTGACAACCATTCTGTTAGATAGCTGCGTTTTGGATTTAGAAGCAGATATTTCCCTGTGCTTACTGCTGTTTCTTCCATATGCCGGTAATGGGCTGAAAACGCCTGTTTGGGGACTCTGCAGAGAAACTGTTTGCAGACTGCTGAATCCACACACGGGTTTAACTCTGGAAGTTGAGTGCACACATTGACAACCGTTCTGTTAGATAGCTGCGTTTTGGATTTAGAAGCAGATATTTCCCTGTGCTTACTGCTGTTTCTTCCATATGCCGGTAATGGGCTGAAAACGCCTGTTTGGGGACTCTGCAGAGAAAGTGTTTGCAGACTGCTGAATCCACACACGGGTTTAACTCTGGAAGTTGAGTGCACACATTGACAACCGTTCTGTTAGATAGCTGCGTTTTGGATTTAGAAGCAGATATTTCCCTGTGCTTACTGCTGTTTCTTCCATATGCCGGTAATGGGCTGAAAACGCCTGTTTGGGGACTCTGCAGAGAAACTGTTTGCAGACTGCTGAATCCACACACGGGTTTAACTCTGGAAGTTGAGTGCACACATGGACAACCGTTCTGTTAGATAGCTGCGTTTTGGATTTAGAAGCAGATATTTCCCTGTGCTTACTGCTGTTTCTTCCATATGCCGGTAATGGGCTGAAAACGCCTGTTTTGGGACTCTGCAGAGAAAGTGTTTGCAGACTGCTGAATCCACACACGGGTTTAACTCTGGAAGTTGAGTGCACACATTGACAACCGTTCTGTTAGATAGCTGCGTTTTGGATTTAGAAGCAGATATTTCCCTGTGCTTACTACTGTTTCTTCCATATGCCGGTAATGGGCAGAAAACTCCTGTTTTGGGACTCTGCAGAGAACGTGTTTGCAGACTGCTGAATCCACACACGGGTTTAACTCTGGAAGTTGAGTGCACACATTGACAACCGTTCTGTTAGATAGCTGCGTTTTGGATTTAGAAGCAGATATTTCCCTGGGCTTACTGCTGTTTCTTCCATATGCCGGTAATGGGCTGAAAACGCCTGTTTTGGGACTCTGCAGAGAAAGTGTTTGCAGACTGCTGAATCCACACACGGGTTTAACTCTGGAAGTTGAGTGCACACATTGACAACCGTTCTGTTAGATAGCTGCGTTTTGGATTTAGAAGCAGATATTTCCCTGTGCTTACTGCTGTTTCTTCCATATGCCGGTAATGGGCTGAAAACGCCTGTTTGGGGACTCTGCAGAGAAAGTGTTTGCAGACTGCTGAATCCACACACGGGTTTAACTCTGGAAGTTGAGTGCACACATTGACAACCGTTCTGTTAGATAGCTGCGTTTTGGATTTAGAAGCAGATATTTCCCTGTGCTTACTGCTGTTTCTTCCATATGCCGGTAATGGGCTGAAAACGCCTGTTTGGGGACTCTGCAGAGAAAGTGTTTGCAGACTGCTGAATCCACACACGGGTTTAACTCTGGAAGTTGAGTGCACACATTGACAACCGTTCTGTTAGATAGCTGCGTTTTGGATTTAGAAGCAGATATTTCCCTGTGCTTTCTGCTGTTGCTTCCATATGCCGGTAATGGGCTGAAAACGCCTGTTTTGGGACTCTGCAGAGAAACTGTTTGCAGACTGCTGAATCCACACACGGGTTTAACTCTGGAAGTTGAGTGCACACATTGACAACCGTTCTGTTAGATAGCTGTGTTTTGGATTTAGAAGCAGATATTTCCCTGTGCTTACTGCTGTTGCTTCCATATGCCGGTAATGGGCTGAAAACGCCTGTTTTGGGACTCTGCAGAGAAACTGTTTGCAGACTGCTGAATCCACACACGGGTTTAACTCTGGAAGTTGAGTGCACACATTGACAACCGTTCTGTTAGATAGCTGCGTTTTGGATTTAGAAGCAGATATTTCCCTGTGCTTACTGCTGTTTCTTCCATATGCCGGTAATGGGCTGAAAACGCCTGTTTTGGGACTCTGCAGAGAAAGTGTTTGCAGACTGCTGAATCCACACACGGGTTTAACTCTGGAAGTTGAGTGCACACATTGACAACCGTTCTGTTAGATAGCTGCGTTTTGGATTTAGAAGCAGATATTTCCCTGTGCTTACTGCTGTTTCTTCCATATGCCGGTAATGGGCTGAAAACGCCTGTTTGGGGACTCTGCAGAGAAACTGTTTGCAGACTGCTGAATCCACACACGGGTTTAACTCTGGAAGTTGAGTGCACACATTGACAACCGTTCTGTTAGATAGCTGCGTTTTGGATTTAGAAGCAGATATTTCCCTGTGCTTACTGCTGTTTCTTCCATATGCCGGTAATGGGCTGAAAACGCCTGTTTTGGGACTCTGCAGAGAAAGTGTTTGCAGACTGCTGAATCCACACACGGGTTTAACTCTGGAAGTTGAGTGCACACATTGACAACCGTTCTGTTAGATAGCTGCGTTTTGGATTTAGAAGCAGATATTTCCCTGTGCTTACTGCTGTTTCTTCCATATGCCGGTAATGGGCTGAAAACGCCTGTTTGGGGACTCTGCAGAGAAAGTGTTTGCAGACTGCTGAATCCACACACGGGTTTAACTCTGGAAGTTGAGTGCACACATTGACAACCGTTCTGTTAGATAGCTGCGTTTTGGATTTAGAAGCAGATATTTCCCTGTGCTTACTGCTGTTTCTTCCATATGCCGGTAATGGGCTGAAAACGCCTGTTTGGGGACTCTGCAGAGAAAGTGTTTGCAGACTGCTGAATCCACACACGGGTTTAACTCTGGAAGTTGAGTGCACACATTGACAACCGTTCTGTTAGATAGCTGCGTTTTGGATTTAGAAGCAGATATTTCCCTGTGCTTACTGCTGTTTCTTCCATATACCGGTAATGGGCTGAAAACGCCTGTTTTGGGACTCTGCAGAGAAAGTGTTTGCAGACTGCTGAATCCACACACGGGTTTAACTCTGGAAGTTGAGTGCACACTTTGACAACCGTTCTGCTAGATAGCTGCGTTTTGGATTTAGAAGCAGATATTTCCCTGTGCTTACTGCTGTTTCTTCCATATGCCGGTAATGGGCTGAAAACGCCTGTTTTGGGACTCTGCAGAGAAAGTGTTTGCAGACTGCTGAATCCACACACGGGTTTAACTCTGGAAGTTGAGTGCACACATTGACAACCGTTCTGATAGATAGCTGCGTTTTGGATTTAGAAGCAGATATTTCCCTGGGCTTACTGCTGTTTCTTCCATATGCCGGTAATGGGCTGAAAACGCCTGTTTTGGGACTCTGCAGAGAAAGTGTTTGCAGACTGCTGAATCCACACACGGGTTTAACTCTGGAAGTTGAGTGCACACATTGACAACCGTTCTGTTAGATAGCTGTGTTTTGGATTTAGAAGCAGATATTTCCCTGTGCTTACTGCTGTTTCTTCCATATGCCGGTAATGGGCTGAAAACTCCTGTTTTGGGACTCTGCCGAGAACCTGTTTGCAGACTGTTGAATCCACACACGGGTTTAACTCTGGAAGTTGAGTGCACACATTGACAACCGTTCTGTTAGATAGCTGCGTTTTGGATTTAGAAGCAGATATTTCCCTGTGCTTACTGCTGTTTCTTCCATATGCCGGTAATGGGCTGAAAACGCCTGTTTGGGGACTCTGCAGAGAAAGTGTTTGCAGACTGCTGAATCCACACACGGGTTTAACTCTGGAAGTTGATTGCACACATTGACAACCGTTCTGTTAGATAGCTGCGTTTTGGATTTAGAAGCAGATATTTCCCTGTGCTTACTGCTGTTTCTTCCATATGCCGGTAATGGGCTGAAAACGCCTGTTTTGGGACTCTGCAGAGAAAGTGTTTGCAGACTGCTGAATCCACACACGGGTTTAACTCTGGAAGTTGAGTGCACACATGGACAACCGTTCTGTTAGATAGCTGCGTTTTGGATTTAGAAGCAGATATTTCCCTGTGCTTACTGCTGTTTCTTCCATATGCCGGTAATGGGCTGAAAACGCCTGTTTTGGGACTCTGCAGAGAAAGTGTTTGCAGACTGCTGAATCCACACACGGGTTTAACTCTGGAAGTTGAGTGCACACATTGACAACCGTTCTGTTAGATAGCTGCGTTTTGGATTTAGAAGCAGATATTTCCCTGTGCTTACTGCTGTTTCTTCCATATGCCGGTAATGGGCTGAAAACGCCTGTTTTGGGACTCTGCAGAGAAAGTGTTTGCAGACTGCTGAATCCACACACGGGTTTAACTCTGGAAGTTGAGTGCACACATTGACAACCGTTCTGTTAGATAGCTGCGTTTTGGATTTAGAAGCAGATATTTCCCTGGGCTTACTGCTGTTTCTTCCATATGCCGGTAATGGGCTGAAAACGCCTGTTTGGGGACTCTGCAGAGAAAGTGTTTGCAGACTGCTGAATCCACACACGGGTTTAACTCTGGAAGTTGAGTGCACACATTGACAACCGTTCTGTTAGATAGCTGCGTTTTGGATTTAGAAGCAGATATTTCCCTGTGCTTACTGCTGTTTCTTCCATATGCCGGTAATGGGCTGAAAACGCCTGTTTTGGGACTCTGCAGAGAAAGTGTTTGCAGACTGCTGAATCCACACACGGGTTTAACTCTGGAAGTTGAGTGCACACATTGACAACCGTTCTGTTAGATAGCTGCGTTTTGGATTTAGAAGCAGATATTTCCCTGTGCTTACTGCTGTTTCTTCCATATGCCGGTAATGGGCTGAAAACTCCTGTTTTGGGACTCTGCCGAGAACGTGTTTGCAGACTGCTGAATCCACACACGGGTTTAACTCTGGAAGTTGAGTGCACACATTGACAACCGTTCTGTTAGATAGCTGCGTTTTGGATTTAGAAGCAGATATTTCCCTGGGCTTACTGCTGTTTCTTCCATATGCCGGTAATGGGCTGAAAACGCCTGTTTTGGGACTCTGCAGAGAAAGTGTTTGCAGACTGCTGAATCCACACACGGGTTTAACTCTGGAAGTTGAGTGCACACATTGACAACCGTTCTGTTAGATAGCTGCGTTTTGGATTTAGAAGCAGATATTTCCCTGTGCTTACTGCTGTTTCTTCCATATGCCGGTAATGGGCTGAAAACTCCTGTTTTGGGACTCTGCAGAGAACGTGTTTGCAGACTGCTGAATCCACACACGGGTTTAACTCTGGAAGTTGAGTGCACACATTGACAACCGTTCTGTTAGATAGCTGCGTTTTGGATTTAGAAGCAGATATTTCCCTGGGCTTACTGCTGTTTCTTCCATATGCCGGTAATGGGCTGAAAACGCCTGTTTTGGGACTCTGCAGAGAAAGTGTTTGCAGACTGCTGAATCCACACACGGGTTTAACTCTGGAAGTTGAGTGCACACATTGACAACCGTTCTGTTAGATAGCTGCGTTTTGGATTTAGAAGCAGATATTTCCCTGTGCTTACTGCTGTTGCTTCCATATGCCGGTAATGGGCTGAAAACGCCTGTTTGGGGACTCTGCAGAGAAAGTGTTTGCAGACTGCTGAATCCACACACGGGTTTAACTCTGGAAGTTGAGTGCACACATTGACAACCGTTCTGTTAGATAGCTGCGTTTTGGATTTAGAAGCAGATATTTCCCTGTGCTTACTGCTGTTTCTTCCATATGCCGGTAATGGGCTGAAAACGCCTGTTTGGGGACTCTGCAGAGAAAGTGTTTGCAGACTGCTGAATCCACACACGGGTTTAACTCTGGAAGTTGAGTGCACACATTGACAACCGTTCTGTTAGATAGCTGCGTTTTGGATTTAGAAGCAGATATTTCCCTGTGCTTACTGCTGTTGCTTCCATATGCCGGTAATGGGCTGAAAACGCCTGTTTTGGGACTCTGCAGAGAAACTGTTTGCAGACTGCTGAATCCACACACGGGTTTAACTCTGGAAGTTGAGTGCACACATTGACAACCGTTCTGTTAGATAGCTGCGTTTTGGATTTAGAAGCAGATATTTCCCTGTGCTTACTGCTGTTTCTTCCATATGCCGGTAATGGGCTGAAAACTCCTGTTTTGGGACTCTGCCGAGAACGTGTTTGCAGACTGTTGAATCCACACACGGGTTTAACTCTGGAAGTTGAGTGCACACATTGACAACCGTTCTGTTAGATAGCTGCGTTTTGGATTTAGAAGCAGATATTTCCCTGTGCTTACTGCTGTTTCTTCCATATGCCGGTAATGGGCTGAAAACGCCTGTTTGGGGACTCTGCAGAGAAAGTGTTTGCAGACTGCTGAATCCACACACGGGTTTAACTCTGGAAGTTGAGTGCACACATTGACAACCGTTCTGTTAGATAGCTGCGTTTTGGATTTAGAAGCAGATATTTCCCTGTGCTTACTGCTGTTTCTTCCATATGCCGGTAATGGGCTGAAAACGCCTGTTTGGGGACTCTGCAGAGAAAGTGTTTGCAGACTGCTGAATCCACACACGGGTTTAACTCTGGAAGTTGAGTGCACACATTGACAACCGTTCTGTTAGATAGCTGCGTTTTGGATTTAGAAGCAGATATTTCCCTGTGCTTACTGCTGTTGCTTCCATATGCCGGTAATGGGCTGAAAACGCCTGTTTTGGGACTCTGCAGAGAAAGTGTTTGCAGACTGCTGAATCCACACACGGGTTTAACTCTGGAAGTTGAGTGCACACATTGACAACCGTTCTGTTAGATAGCTGCGTTTTGGATTTAGAAGCAGATATTTCCCTGTGCTTACTGCTGTTTCTTCCATATGCCGGTAATGGGCTGAAAACGCCTGTTTTGGGACTCTGCAGAGAAAGTGTTTGCAGACTGCTGAATCCACACACGGGTTTAACTCTGGAAGTTGAGTGCACACATTGACAACCGTTCTGTTAGATAGCTGCGTTTTGGATTTAGAAGCAGATATTTCCCTGTGCTTACTGCTGTTTCTTCCATATGCCGGTAATGGGCTGAAAACTCCTGTTTTGGGACTCTGCAGAGAACGTGTTTGCAGACTGCTGAATCCACACACGGGTTTAACTCTGGAAGTTGAGTGCACACATTGACAACCGTTCTGTTAGATAGCTGCGATTTGGATTTAGAAGCAGATATTTCCCTGGGCTTACTGCTGTTTCTTCCATATGCCGGTAATGGGCTGAAAACGCCTGTTTTGGGACTCTGCAGAGAAAGTGTTTGCAGACTGCTGAATCCACACACGGGTTTAACTCTGGAAGTTGAGTGCACACATTGACAACCGTTCTGTTAGATAGCTGCGTTTTGGATTTAGAAGCAGATATTTCCCTGTGCTTACTGCTGTTGCTTCCATATGCCGGTAATGGGCTGAAAACGCCTGTTTGGGGACTCTGCAGAGAAAGTGTTTGCAGACTGCTGAATCCACACACGGGTTTAACTCTGGAAGTTGAGTGCACACATTGACAACCGTTCTGTTAGATAGCTGCGTTTTGGATTTAGAAGCAGATATTTCCCTGTGCTTACTGCTGTTTCTTCCATATGCCGGTAATGGGCTGAAAACGCCTGTTTGGGGACTCTGCAGAGAAAGTGTTTGCAGACTGCTGAATCCACACACGGGTTTAACTCTGGAAGTTGAGTGCACACATTGACAACCGTTCTGTTAGATAGCTGCGTTTTGGATTTAGAAGCAGATATTTCCCTGTGCTTACTGCTGTTGCTTCCATATGCCGGTAATGGGCTGAAAACGCCTGTTTTGGGACTCTGCAGAGAAAGTGTTTGCAGACTGCTGAATCCACACACGGGTTTAACTCTGGAAGTTGAGTGCACACATTGACAACCGTTCTGTTAGATAGCTGCGTTTTGGATTTAGAAGCAGATATTTCCCTGTGCTTACTGCTGTTTCTTCCATATGCCGGTAATGGGCTGAAAACTCCTGTTTTGGGACTCTGCCGAGAACGTGTTTGCAGACTGTTGAATCCACACACGGGTTTAACTCTGGAAGTTGAGTGCACACATTGACAACCGTTCTGTTAGATAGCTGCGTTTTGGATTTAGAAGCAGATATTTCCCTGTGCTTACTGCTGTTTCTTCCATATGCCGGTAATGGGCTGAAAACGCCTGTTTGGGGACTCTGCAGAGAAAGTGTTTGCAGACTGCTGAATCCACACACGGGTTTAACTCTGGAAGTTGAGTGCACACATTGACAACCGTTCTGTTAGATAGCTGCGTTTTGGATTTAGAAGCAGATATTTCCCTGTGCTTACTGCTGTTGCTTCCATATGCCGGTAATGGGCTGAAAACGCCTGTTTTGGGACTCTGCAGAGAAAGTGTTTGCAGACTGCTGAATCCACACACGGGTTTAACTCTGGAAGTTGAGTGCACACATTGACAACCATTCTGTTAGATAGCTGCGTTTTGGATTTAGAAGCAGATATTTCCCTGTGCTTACTGCTGTTTCTTCCATATGCCGGTAATGGGCTGAAAACGCCTGTTTGGGGACTCTGCAGAGAAAGTGTTTGCAGACTGCTGAATCCACACACGGGTTTAACTCTGGAAGTTGAGTGCACACATTGACAACCGTTCTGTTAGATAGCTGCGTTTTGGATTTAGAAGCAGATATTTCCCTGTGCTTACTGCTGTTTCTTCCATATGCCGGTAATGGTCTGAAAACGCCTGTTTGGGGACTCTGCAGAGAAAGTGTTTGCAGACTGCTGAATCCACACACGGGTTTAACTCTGGAAGTTGAGTGCACACATTGACAACCGTTCTGTTAGATAGCTGCGTTTTGGATTTAGAAGCAGATATTTCCCTGTGCTTACTGCTGTTTCTTCCATATGCCGGTAATGGGCTGAAAACGCCTGTTTGGGGACTCTGCAGAGAAAGTGTTTGCAGACTGCTGAATCCACACACGGGTTTAACTCTGGAAGTTGAGTGCACACATTGACAACCGTTCTGTTAGATAGCTGCGTTTTGGATTTAGAAGCAGATATTTCCCTGTGCTTACTGCTGTTTCTTCCATATGCCGGTAATGGGCTGAAAACGCCTGTTTGGGGACTCTGCAGAGAAAGTGTTTGCAGACTGCTGAATCCACACACGGGTTTAACTCTGGAAGTTGAGTGCACACATTGACAACCGTTCTGTTAGATAGCTGCGTTTTGGATTTAGAAGCAGATATTTCCCTGTGCTTACTACTGTTTCTTCCATATACCGGTAATGGGCTGAAAACGCCTGTTTTGGGACTCTGCAGAGAAAGTGTTTGCAGACTGCTGAATCCACACACGGGTTTAACTCTGGAAGTTGAGTGCACACATTGACAACCGTTCTGTTAGATAGCTGCGTTTTGGATTTAGAAGCAGATATTTCCCTGTGCTTACTGCTGTTTCTTCCATATGCCGGTAATGGGCTGAAAACGCCTGTTTTGGGACTCTGCAGAGAAAGTGTTTGCAGACTGCTGAATCCACACACGGGTTTAACTCTGGAAGTTGAGTGCACACATTGACAACCGTTCTGATAGATAGCTGCGTTTTGGATTTAGAAGCAGATATTTCCCTGGGCTTACTGCTGTTTCTTCCATATGCCGGTAATGGGCTGAAAACGCCTGTTTTGGGACTCTGCAGAGAAAGTGTTTGCAGACTGCTGAATCCACACACGGGTTTAACTCTGGAAGTTGAGTGCACACATTGACAACCGTTCTGTTAGATAGCTGCGTTTTGGATTTAGAAGCAGATATTTCCCTGTGCTTACTGCTGTTTCTTCCATATGCCGGTAATGGGCTGAAAACTCCTGTTTTGGGACTCTGCCGAGAACGTGTTTGCAGACTGCTGAATCCACACACGGGTTTAACTCTGGAAGTTGAGTGCACACATTGACAACCGTTCTGTTAGATAGCTGCGTTTTGGATTTAGAAGCAGATATTTCCCTGTGCTTACTGCTGTTTCTTCCATATGCCGGTAATGGGCTGAAAACGCCTGTTTTGGGACTCTGCAGAGAAAGTGTTTGCAGACTGCTGAATCCACACACGGGTTTAACTCTGGAAGTTGAGTGCACACATTGACAACCGTTCTGTTAGATAGCTGCGTTTTGGATTTAGAAGCAGATATTTCCCTGTGCTTACTGCTGTTTCTTCCATATGCCGGTAATGGGCTGAAAACTCCTGTTTTGGGACTCTGCAGAGAACGTGTTTGCAGACTGCTGAATCCACACACGGGTTTAACTCTGGAAGTTGAGTGCACACATTGACAACCGTTCTGTTAGATAGCTGCGTTTTGGATTTAGAAGCAGATATTTCCCTGGGCTTACTGCTGTTTCTTCCATATGCCGGTAATGGGCTGAAAACGCCTGTTTGGGGACTCTGCAGAGAAAGTGTTTGCAGACTGCTGAATCCACACACGGGTTTAACTCTGGAAGTTGAGTGCACACATTGACAACCGTTCTGTTAGATAGCTGCGTTTTGGATTTAGAAGCAGATATTTCCCTGTGCTTACTGCTGTTTCTTCCATATGCCGGTAATGGGCTGAAAACGCCTGTTTGGGGACTCTGCAGAGAAAGTGTTTGCAGACTGCTGAATCCACACACGGGTTTAACTCTGGAAGTTGAGTGCACACATTGACAACCGTTCTGTTAGATAGCTGCGTTTTGGATTTAGAAGCAGATATTTCCCTGTGCTTACTGCTGTTTCTTCCATATGCCGGTAATGGGCTGAAAACGCCTGTTTGGGGACTCTGCAGAGAAAGTGTTTGCAGACTGCTGAATCCACACACGGGTTTAACTCTGGAAGTTGAGTGCACACATTGACAACCGTTCTGTTAGATAGCTGCGTTTTGGATTTAGAAGCAGATATTTCCCTGTGCTTACTGCTGTTTCTTCCATATGCCGGTAATGGGCTGAAAACGCCTGTTTGGGGACTCTGCAGAGAAACTGTTTGCAGACTGCTGAATCCACACACGGGTTTAACTCTGGAAGTTGAGTGCACACATGGACAACCGTTCTGTTAGATAGCTGCGTTTTGGATTTAGAAGCAGATATTTCCCTGTGCTTACTGCTGTTTCTTCCATATGCCGGTAATGGGCTGAAAACGCCTGTTTTGGGACTCTGCAGAGAAAGTGTTTGCAGACTGCTGAATCCACACACGGGTTTAACTCTGGAAGTTGAGTGCACACATTGACAACCGTTCTGTTAGATAGCTGCGTTTTGGATTTAGAAGCAGATATTTCCCTGTGCTTACTACTGTTTCTTCCATATGCCGGTAATGGGCTGAAAACTCCTGTTTTGGGACTCTGCAGAGAACGTGTTTGCAGACTGCTGAATCCACACACGGGTTTAACTCTGGAAGTTGAGTGCACACATTGACAACCGTTCTGTTAGATAGCTGCGTTTTGGATTTAGAAGCAGATATTTCCCTGGGCTTACTGCTGTTTCTTCCATATGCCGGTAATGGGCTGAAAACGCCTGTTTTGGGACTCTGCAGAGAAAGTGTTTGCAGACTGCTGAATCCACACACGGGTTTAACTCTGGAAGTTGAGTGCACACATTGACAACCGTTCTGTTAGATAGCTGCGTTTTGGATTTAGAAGCAGATATTTCCCTGTGCTTACTGCTGTTTCTTCCATATGCCGGTAATGGGCTGAAAACGCCTGTTTGGGGACTCTGCAGAGAAAGTGTTTGCAGACTGCTGAATCCACACACGGGTTTAACTCTGGAAGTTGAGTGCACACATTGACAACCGTTCTGTTAGATAGCTGCGTTTTGGATTTAGAAGCAGATATTTCCCTGTGCTTACTGCTGTTTCTTCCATATGCCGGTAATGGGCTGAAAACGCCTGTTTGGGGACTCTGCAGAGAAAGTGTTTGCAGACTGCTGAATCCACACACGGGTTTAACTCTGGAAGTTGAGTGCACACATTGACAACCGTTCTGTTAGATAGCTGCGTTTTGGATTTAGAAGCAGATATTTCCCTGTGCTTTCTGCTGTTGCTTCCATATGCCGGTAATGGGCTGAAAACGCCTGTTTTGGGACTCTGCAGAGAAACTGTTTGCAGACTGCTGAATCCACACACGGGTTTAACTCTGGAAGTTGAGTGCACACATTGACAACCGTTCTGTTAGATAGCTGTGTTTTGGATTTAGAAGCAGATATTTCCCTGTGCTTACTGCTGTTGCTTCCATATGCCGGTAATGGGCTGAAAACGCCTGTTTTGGGACTCTGCAGAGAAACTGTTTGCAGACTTCTGAATCCACACACGGGTTTAACTCTGGAAGTTGAGTGCACACATTGACAACCGTTCTGTTAGATAGCTGCGTTTTGGATTTAGAAGCAGATATTTCCCTGTGCTTACTGCTGTTTCTTCCATATGCCGGTAATGGGCTGAAAACGCCTGTTTTGGGACTCTGCAGAGAAAGTGTTTGCAGACTGCTGAATCCACACACGGGTTTAACTCTGGAAGTTGAGTGCACACATTGACAACCATTCTGTTAGATAGCTGCGTTTTGGATTTAGAAGCAGATATTTCCCTGTGCTTACTGCTGTTTCTTCCATATGCCGGTAATGGGCTGAAAACGCCTGTTTGGGGACTCTGCAGAGAAAGTGTTTGCAGACTGCTGAATCCACACACGGGTTTAACTCTGGAAGTTGAGTGCACACATTGACAACCGTTCTGTTAGATAGCTGCGTTTTGGATTTAGAAGCAGATATTTCCCTGTGCTTACTGCTGTTTCTTCCATATGCCGGTAATGGGCTGAAAACGCCTGTTTGGGGACTCTGCAGAGAAAGTGTTTGCAGACTGCTGAATCCACACACGGGTTTAACTCTGGAAGTTGAGTGCACACATTGACAACCGTTCTGTTAGATAGCTGCGTTTTGGATTTAGAAGCAGATATTTCCCTGTGCTTACTGCTGTTTCTTCCATATGCCGGTAATGGGCTGAAAACGCCTGTTTTGGGACTCTGCAGAGAAAGTGTTTGCAGACTGCTGAATCCACACACGGGTTTAACTCTGGAAGTTGAGTGCACACATTGACAACCGTTCTGTTAGATAGCTGCGTTTTGGATTTAGAAGCAGATATTTCCCTGTGCTTACTGCTGTTTCTTCCATATGCCGGTAATGGGCTGAAAACTCCTGTTTTGGGACTCTGCAGAGAACGTGTTTGCAGACTGCTGAATCCACACACGGGTTTAACTCTGGAAGTTGAGTGCACACATTGACAACCGTTCTGTTAGATAGCTGCGATTTGGATTTAGAAGCAGATATTTCCCTGGGCTTACTGCTGTTTCTTCCATATGCCGGTAATGGGCTGAAAACGCCTGTTTTGGGACTCTGCAGAGAAAGTGTTTGCAGACTGCTGAATCCACACACGGGTTTAACTCTGGAAGTTGAGTGCACACATTGACAACCGTTCTGTTAGATAGCTGCGTTTTGGATTTAGAAGCAGATATTTCCCTGTGCTTACTGCTGTTGCTTCCATATGCCGGTAATGGGCTGAAAACGCCTGTTTGGGGACTCTGCAGAGAAAGTGTTTGCAGACTGCTGAATCCACACACGGGTTTAACTCTGGAAGTTGAGTGCACACATTGACAACCGTTCTGTTAGATAGCTGCGTTTTGGATTTAGAAGCAGATATTTCCCTGTGCTTACTGCTGTTTCTTCCATATGCCGGTAATGGGCTGAAAACGCCTGTTTGGGGACTCTGCAGAGAAAGTGTTTGCAGACTGCTGAATCCACACACGGGTTTAACTCTGGAAGTTGAGTGCACACATTGACAACCGTTCTGTTAGATAGCTGCGTTTTGGATTTAGAAGCAGATATTTCCCTGTGCTTACTGCTGTTGCTTCCATATGCCGGTAATGGGCTGAAAACGCCTGTTTTGGGACTCTGCAGAGAAACTGTTTGCAGACTGCTGAATCCACACACGGGTTTAACTCTGGAAGTTGAGTGCACACATTGACAACCGTTCTGTTAGATAGCTGCGTTTTGGATTTAGAAGCAGATATTTCCCTGTGCTTACTGCTGTTTCTTCCATATGCCGGTAATGGGCTGAAAACTCCTGTTTTGGGACTCTGCCGAGAACGTGTTTGCAGACTGTTGAATCCACACACGGGTTTAACTCTGGAAGTTGAGTGCACACATTGACAACCGTTCTGTTAGATAGCTGCGTTTTGGATTTAGAAGCAGATATTTCCCTGTGCTTACTGCTGTTTCTTCCATATGCCGGTAATGGGATGAAAACGCCTGTTTGGGGACTCTGCAGAGAAAGTGTTTGCAGACTGCTGAATCCACACACGGGTTTAACTCTGGAAGTTGAGTGCACACATTGACAACCGTTCTGTTAGATAGCTGCGTTTTGGATTTAGAAGCAGATATTTCCCTGTGCTTACTGCTGTTTCTTCCATATGCCGGTAATGGGCTGAAAACGCCTGTTTTGGGACTCTGCAGAGAAAGTGTTTGCAGACTGCTGAATCCACACACGGGTTTAACTCTGGAAGTTGAGTGCACACATTGACAACCATTCTGTTAGATAGCTGCGTTTTGGATTTAGAAGCAGATATTTCCCTGTGCTTACTGCTGTTTCTTCCATATGCCGGTAATGGGCTGAAAACGCCTGTTTGGGGACTCTGCAGAGAAAGTGTTTGCAGACTGCTGAATCCACACACGGGTTTAACTCTGGAAGTTGAGTGCACACATTGACAACCGTTCTGTTAGATAGCTGCGTTTTGGATTTAGAAGCAGATATTTCCCTGTGCTTACTGCTGTTTCTTCCATATGCCGGTAATGGTCTGAAAACGCCTGTTTGGGGACTCTGCAGAGAAAGTGTTTGCAGACTGCTGAATCCACACACGGGTTTAACTCTGGAAGTTGAGTGCACACATTGACAACCGTTCTGTTAGATAGCTGCGTTTTGGATTTAGAAGCAGATATTTCCCTGTGCTTACTGCTGTTTCTTCCATATGCCGGTTATGGGCTGAAAACGCCTGTTTGGGGACTCTGCAGAGAAAGTGTTTGCAGACTGCTGAATCCACACACGGGTTTAACTCTGGAAGTTGAGTGCACACATTGACAACCGTTCTGTTAGATAGCTGCGTTTTGGATTTAGAAGCAGATATTTCCCTGTGCTTACTGCTGTTTCTTCCATATGCCGGTAATGGGCTGAAAACGCCTGTTTGGGGACTCTGCAGAGAAAGTGTTTGCAGACTGCTGAATCCACACACGGGTTTAACTCTGGAAGTTGAGTGCACACATTGACAACCGTTCTGTTAGATAGCTGCGTTTTGGATTTAGAAGCAGATATTTCCCTGTGCTTACTACTGTTTCTTCCATATACCGGTAATGGGCTGAAAACGCCTGTTTTGGGACTCTGCAGAGAAAGTGTTTGCAGACTGCTGAATCCACACACGGGTTTAACTCTGGAAGTTGAGTGCACACATTGACAACCGTTCTGTTAGATAGCTGCGTTTTGGATTTAGAAGCAGATATTTCCCTGTGCTTACTGCTGTTTCTTCCATATGCCGGTAATGGGCTGAAAACGCCTGTTTTGGGACTCTGCAGAGAAAGTGTTTGCAGACTGCTGAATCCACACACGGGTTTAACTCTGGAAGTTGAGTGCACACATTGACAACCGTTCTGATAGATAGCTGCGTTTTGGATTTAGAAGCAGATATTTCCCTGGGCTTACTGCTGTTTCTTCCATATGCCGGTAATGGGCTGAAAACGCCTGTTTTGGGACTCTGCAGAGAAAGTGTTTGCAGACTGCTGAATCCACACACGGGTTTAACTCTGGAAGTTGAGTGCACACATTGACAACCGTTCTGTTAGATAGCTGCGTTTTGGATTTAGAAGCAGATATTTCCCTGTGCTTACTGCTGTTTCTTCCATATGCCGGTAATGGGCTGAAAACGCCTGTTTGGGGACTCTGCAGAGAAAGTGTTTGCAGACTGCTGAATCCACACACGGGTTTAACTCTGGAAGTTGAGTGCACACATTGACAACCGTTCTGTTAGATAGCTGCGTTTTGGATTTAGAAGCAGATATTTCCCTGGGCTTACTGCTGTTTCTTCCATATGCCGGTAATGGGCTGAAAACGCCTGTTTTGGGACTCTGCAGAGAAAGTGTTTGCAGACTGCTGAATCCACACACGGGTTTAACTCTGGAAGTTGAGTGCACACATTGACAACCGTTCTGTTAGATAGCTGCGTTTTGGATTTAGAAGCAGATATTTCCCTGTGCTTACTGCTGTTTCTTCCATATGCCGGTAATGGGCTGAAAACTCCTGTTTTGGGACTCTGCAGAGAACGTGTTTGCAGACTGCTGAATCCACACACGGGTTTAACTCTGGAAGTTGAGTGCACACATTGACAACCGTTCTGTTAGATAGCTGCGTTTTGGATTTAGAAGCAGATATTTCCCTGTGCTTACTGCTGTTTCTTCCATATGCCGGTAATGGGCTGAAAACGCCTGTTTGGGGACTCTGCAGAGAAAGTGTTTGCAGACTGCTGAATCCACACACGGGTTTAACTCTGGAAGTTGAGTGCACACATTGACAACCGTTCTGTTAGATAGCTGCGTTTTGGATTTAGAAGCAGATATTTCCCTGTGCTTACTGCTGTTTCTTCCATATGCCGGTAATGGGCTGAAAACGCCTGTTTGGGGACTCTGCAGAGAAAGTGTTTGCAGACTGCTGAATCCACACACGGGTTTAACTCTGGAAGTTGAGTGCACACATTGACAACCGTTCTGTTAGATAGCTGCGTTTTGGATTTAGAAGCAGATATTTCCCTGTGCTTACTGCTGTTTCTTCCATATGCCGGTAATGGGCTGAAAACGCCTGTTTGGGGACTCTGCAGAGAAAGTGTTTGCAGACTGCTGAATCCACACACGGGTTTAACTCTGGAAGTTGAGTGCACACATTGACAACCGTTCTGTTAGATAGCTGCGTTTTGGATTTAGAAGCAGATATTTCCCTGTGCTTACTGCTGTTTCTTCCATATGCCGGTAATGGGCTGAAAACGCCTGTTTGGGGACTCTGCAGAGAAACTGTTTGCAGACTGCTGAATCCACACACGGGTTTAACTCTGGAAGTTGAGTGCACACATGGACAACCGTTCTGTTAGATAGCTGCGTTTTGGATTTAGAAGCAGATATTTCCCTGTGCTTACTGCTGTTTCTTCCATATGCCGGTAATGGGCTGAAAACGCCTGTTTTGGGACTCTGCAGAGAAAGTGTTTGCAGACTGCTGAATCCACACACGGGTTTAACTCTGGAAGTTGAGTGCACACATTGACAACCGTTCTGTTAGATAGCTGCGTTTTGGATTTAGAAGCAGATATTTCCCTGTGCTTACTACTGTTTCTTCCATATGCCGGTAATGGGCTGAAAACTCCTGTTTTGGGACTCTGCAGAGAACGTGTTTGCAGACTGCTGAATCCACACACGGGTTTAACTCTGGAAGTTGAGTGCACACATTGACAACCGTTCTGTTAGATAGCTGCGTTTTGGATTTAGAAGCAGATATTTCCCTGGGCTTACTGCTGTTTCTTCCATATGCCGGTAATGGGCTGAAAACGCCTGTTTTGGGACTCTGCAGAGAAAGTGTTTGCAGACTGCTGAATCCACACACGGGTTTAACTCTGGAAGTTGAGTGCACACATTGACAACCGTTCTGTTAGATAGCTGCGTTTTGGATTTAGAAGCAGATATTTCCCTGTGCTTACTGCTGTTTCTTCCATATGCCGGTAATGGGCTGAAAACGCCTGTTTGGGGACTCTGCAGAGAAAGTGTTTGCAGACTGCTGAATCCACACACGGGTTTAACTCTGGAAGTTGAGTGCACACATTGACAACCGTTCTGTTAGATAGCTGCGTTTTGGATTTAGAAGCAGATATTTCCCTGTGCTTACTGCTGTTTCTTCCATATGCCGGTAATGGGCTGAAAACGCCTGTTTGGGGACTCTGCAGAGAAAGTGTTTGCAGACTGCTGAATCCACACACGGGTTTAACTCTGGAAGTTGAGTGCACACATTGACAACCGTTCTGTTAGATAGCTGCGTTTTGGATTTAGAAGCAGATATTTCCCTGTGCTTTCTGCTGTTGCTTCCATATGCCGGTAATGGGCTGAAAACGCCTGTTTTGGGACTCTGCAGAGAAACTGTTTGCAGACTGCTGAATCCACTCACGGGTTTAACTCTGGAAGTTGAGTGCACACATTGACAACCGTTCTGTTAGATAGCTGTGTTTTGGATTTAGAAGCAGATATTTCCCTGTGCTTACTGCTGTTGCTTCCATATGCCGGTAATGGGCTGAAAACGCCTGTTTTGGGACTCTGCAGAGAAACTGTTTGCAGACTGCTGAATCCACACACGGGTTTAACTCTGGAAGTTGAGTGCACACATTGACAACCGTTCTGTTAGATAGCTGCGTTTTGGATTTAGAAGCAGATATTTCCCTGTGCTTACTGCTGTTTCTTCCATATGCCGGTAATGGGCTGAAAACGCCTGTTTTGGGACTCTGCAGAGAAAGTGTTTGCAGACTGCTGAATCCACACACGGGTTTAACTCTGGAAGTTGAGTGCACACATTGACAACCATTCTGTTAGATAGCTGCGTTTTGGATTTAGAAGCAGATATTTCCCTGTGCTTACTGCTGTTTCTTCCATATGCCGGTAATGGGCTGAAAACGCCTGTTTGGGGACTCTGCAGAGAAACTGTTTGCAGACTGCTGAATCCACACACGGGTTTAACTCTGGAAGTTGAGTGCACACATTGACAACCGTTCTGTTAGATAGCTGCGTTTTGGAT
This sequence comes from Aotus nancymaae, assembly GCF_030222135.1. Taxonomy (NCBI): domain Eukaryota; kingdom Metazoa; phylum Chordata; class Mammalia; order Primates; family Aotidae; genus Aotus; species Aotus nancymaae. The sequence goes on from NW_026988604.1 coordinate 95,747, forward strand.
TTAGAAGCAGATATTTCCCTGTGCTTACTGCTGTTTCTTCCATATGCCGGTAATGGGCTGAAAACGCCTGTTTGGGGACTCTGCAGAGAAAGTGTTTGCAGACTGCTGAATCCACACACGGGTTTAACTCTGGAAGTTGAGTGCACACATTGACAACCGTTCTGTTAGATAGCTGCGTTTTGGATTTAGAAGCAGATATTTCCCTGTGCTTACTGCTGTTTCTTCCATATGCCGGTAATGGGCTGAAAACGCCTGTTTGGGGACTCTGCAGAGAAAGTGTTTGCAGACTGCTGAATCCACACACGGGTTTAACTCTGGAAGTTGAGTGCACACATTGACAACCGTTCTGTTAGATAGCTGCGTTTTGGATTTAGAAGCAGATATTTCCCTGTGCTTACTGCTGTTTCTTCCATATGCCGGTAATGGGCTGAAAACGCCTGTTTGGGGACTCTGCAGAGAAAGTGTTTGCAGACTGCTGAATCCACACACGGGTTTAACTCTGGAAGTTGAGTGAACACATTGACAACCGTTCTGTTAGATAGCTGCGTTTTGGATTTAGAAGCAGATATTTCCCTGGGCTTACTGCTGTTTCTTCCATATACCGGTAATGGGCTGAAAACGCCTGTTTTGGGACTCTGCAGAGAAAGTGTTTGCAGACTGCTGAATCCACACACGGGTTTAACTCTGGAAGTTGAGTGCACACTTTGACAACCGTTCTGCTAGATAGCTGCGTTTTGGATTTAGAAGCAGATATTTCCCTGTGCTTACTGCTGTTTCTTCCATATGCCGGTAATGGGCTGAAAACGCCTGTTTTGGGACTCTGCAGAGAAAGTGTTTGCAGACTGCTGAATCCACACACGGGTTTAACTCTGGAAGTTGAGTGCACACATTGACAACCGTTCTGATAGATAGCTGCGTTTTGGATTTAGAAGCAGATATTTCCCTGGGCTTACTGCTGTTTCTTCCATATGCCGGTAATGGGCTGAAAACGCCTGTTTTGGGACTCTGCAGAGAAAGTGTTTGCAGACTGCTGAATCCACACACGGGTTTAACTCTGGAAGTTGAGTGCACACATTGACAACCGTTCTGTTAGATAGCTGCGTTTTGGATTTAGAAGCAGATATTTCCCTGTGCTTACTGCTGTTTCTTCCATATGCCGGTAATGGGCTGAAAACTCCTGTTTTGGGACTCTGCCGAGAACCTGTTTGCAGACTGTTGAATCCACACACGGGTTTAACTCTGGAAGTTGAGTGCACACATTGACAACCGTTCTGTTATATAGCTGCGTTTTGGATTTAGAAGCAGATATTTCCCTGTGCTTACTGCTGTTTCTTCCATATGCCGGTAATGGGCTGAAAACGCCTGTTTGGGGACTCTGCAGAGAAAGTGTTTGCAGACTGCTGAATCCACACACGGGTTTAACTCTGGAAGTTGATTGCACACATTGACAACCGTTCTGTTAGATAGCTGCGTTTTGGATTTAGAAGCAGATATTTCCCTGTGCTTACTGCTGTTTCTTCCATATGCCGGTAATGGGCTGAAAACGCCTGTTTTGGGACTCTACAGAGAAAGTGTTTGCAGACTGCTGAATCCACACACGGGTTTAACTCTGGAAGTTGAGTGCACACATTGACAACCGTTCTGTTAGATAGCTGCGTTTTGGATTTAGAAGCAGATATTTCCCTGTGCTTACTGCTGTTTCTTCCATATGCCGGTAATGGGCTGAAAACGCCTGTTTTGGGACTCTGCAGAGAAAGTGTTTGCAGACTGCTGAATCCACACACGGGTTTAACTCTGGAAGTTGAGTGCACACATTGACAACCGTTCTGTTAGATAGCTGCGTTTTGGATTTAGAAGCAGATATTTCCCTGTGCTTACTGCTGTTTCTTCCATATGCCGGTAATGGGCTGAAAACGCCTGTTTTGGGACTCTGCAGAGAAAGTGTTTGCAGACTGCTGAATCCACACACGGGTTTAACTCTGGAAGTTGAGTGCACACATTGACAACCGTTCTGTTAGATAGCTGCGTTTTGGATTTAGAAGCAGATATTTCCCTGTGCTTACTGCTGTTTCTTCCATATGCCGGTAATGGGCTGAAAACTCCTGTTTTGGGACTCTGCAGAGAACGTGTTTGCAGACTGCTGAATCCACACACGGGTTTAACTCTGGAAGTTGAGTGCACACATTGACAACCGTTCTGTTAGATAGCTGCGTTTTGGATTTAGAAGCAGATATTTCCCTGGGCTTACTGCTGTTTCTTCCATATGCCGGTAATGGGCTGAAAACGCCTGTTTTGGGACTCTGCAGAGAAAGTGTTTGCAGACTGCTGAATCCACACACGGGTTTAACTCTGAAAGTTGAGTGCACACATTGACAACCGTTCTGTTAGATAGCTGCGTTTTGGATTTAGAAGCAGATATTTCCCTGTGCTTACTGCTGTTGCTTCCATATGCCGGTAATGGGCTGAAAACTCCTGTTTTGGGACTCTGCAGAGAACGTGTTTGCAGACTGCTGAATCCACACACGGGTTTAACTCTGGAAGTTGAGTGCACACATTGACAACCGTTCTGTTAGATAGCTGCGTTTTGGATTTAGAAGCAGATATTTCCCTGGGCTTACTGCTGTTTCTTCCATATGCCGGTAATGGGCTGAAAACGCCTGTTTTGGGACTCTGCAGAGAAAGTGTTTGCAGACTGCTGAATCCACACACGGGTTTAACTCTGGAAGTTGAGTGCACACATTGACAACCGTTCTGTTAGATAGCTGCGTTTTGGATTTAGAAGCAGATATTTCCCTGTGCTTACTGCTGTTGCTTCCATATGCCGGTAATGGGCTGAAAACGCCTGTTTGGGGACTCTGCAGAGAAACTGTTTGCAGACTGCTGAATCCACACACGGGTTTAACTCTGGAAGTTGAGTGCACACATTGACAACTGTTCTGTTAGATAGCTGCGTTTTGGATTTAGAAGCAGATATTTCCCTGTGCTTACTGCTGTTTCTTCCATATGCCGGTAATGGGCTGAAAACGCCTGTTTGGGGACTCTGCAGAGAAAGTGTTTGCAGACTGCTGAATCCACACACGGGTTTAACTCTGGAAGTTGAGTGCACACATTGACAACCGTTCTGTTAGATAGCTGCGTTTTGGATTTAGAAGCAGATATTTCCCTGTGCTTACTGCTGTTGCTTCCATATGCCGGTAATGGGCTGAAAACGCCTGTTTTGGGACTCTGCAGAGAAACTGTTTGCAGACTGCTGAATCCACACACGGGTTTAACTCTGGAAGTTGAGTGCACACATTGACAACCGTTCTGTTAGATAGCTGCGTTTTGGATTTAGAAGCAGATATTTCCCTGTGCTTACTGCTGTTTCTTCCATATGCCGGTAATGGGCTGAAAACTCCTGTTTTGGGACTCTGCCGAGAACGTGTTTGCAGACTGTTGAATCCACACACGGGTTTAACTCTGGAAGTTGAGTGCACACATTGACAACCGTTCTGTTAGATAGCTGCGTTTTGGATTTAGAAGCAGATATTTCCCTGTGCTTACTGCTGTTTCTTCCATATGCCGGTAATGGGCTGAAAACGCCTGTTTGGGGACTCTGCAGAGAAAGTGTTTGCAGACTGCTGAATCCACACACGGGTTTAACTCTGGAAGTTGAGTGCACACATTGACAACCGTTCTGTTAGATAGCTGCGTTTTGGATTTAGAAGCAGATATTTCCCTGTGCTTACTGCTGTTTCTTCCATATGCCGGTAATGGGCTGAAAACGCCTGTTTTGGGACTCTGCAGAGAAAGTGTTTGCAGACTGCTGAATCCACACACGGGTTTAACTCTGGAAGTTGAGTGCACACATTGACAACCATTCTGTTAGATAGCTGCGTTTTGGATTTAGAAGCAGATATTTCCCTGTGCTTACTGCTGTTTCTTCCATATGCCGGTAATGGGCTGAAAACGCCTGTTTGGGGACTCTGCAGAGAAACTGTTTGCAGACTGCTGAATCCACACACGGGTTTAACTCTGGAAGTTGAGTGCACACATTGACAACCGTTCTGTTAGATAGCTGCGTTTTGGATTTAGAAGCAGATATTTCCCTGTGCTTACTGCTGTTTCTTCCTTATGCCGGTAATGGGCTGAAAACGCCTGTTTGGGGACTCTGCAGAGAAAGTGTTTGCAGACTGCTGAATCCACACACGGGTTTAACTCTGGAAGTTGAGTGCACACATTGACAACCGTTCTGTTAGATAGCTGCGTTTTGGATTTAGAAGCAGATATTTCCCTGTGCTTACTGCTGTTTCTTCCATATGCCGGTTATGGGCTGAAAACGCCTGTTTGGGGACTCTGCAGAGAAAGTGTTTGCAGACTGCTGAATCCACACACGGGTTTAACTCTGGAAGTTGAGTGCACACATTGACAACCGTTCTGTTAGATAGCTGCGTTTTGGATTTAGAAGCAGATATTTCCCTGTGCTTACTGCTGTTTCTTCCATATGCCGGTAATGGGCTGAAAACGCCTGTTTGGGGACTCTGCAGAGAAAGTGTTTGCAGACTGCTGAATCCACACACGGGTTTAACTCTGGAAGTTGAGTGCACACATTGACAACCGTTCTGTTAGATAGCTGCGTTTTGGATTTAGAAGCAGATATTTCCCTGTGCTTACTGCTGTTGCTTCCATATGCCGGTAATGGGCTGAAAACGCCTGTTTTGGGACTCTGCAGAGAAAGTGTTTGCAGACTGCTGAATCCACACACGGGTTTAACTCTGGAAGTTGAGTGCACACATTGACAACCGTTCTGTTAGATAGCTGCGTTTTGGATTTAGAAGCAGATATTTCCCTGTGCTTACTGCTGTTTCTTCCATATGCCGGTAATGGGCTGAAAACGCCTGTTTTGGGACTCTGCAGAGAACGTGTTTGCAGACTGCTGAATCCACACACGGGTTTAACTCTGGAAGTTGAGTGCACACATTGACAACCGTTCTGTTAGATAGCTGCGTTTTGGATTTAGAAGCAGATATTTCCCTGTGCTTACTGCTGTTTCTTCCATATGCCGGTAATGGGCTGAAAACTCCTGTTTTGGGACTCTGCCGAGAACGTGTTTGCAGACTGCTGAATCCACACACGGGTTTAACTCTGGAAGTTGAGTGCACACATTGACAACCGTTCTGTTAGATAGCTGCGTTTTGGATTTAGAAGCAGATATTTCCCTGGGCTTACTGCTGTTTCTTCTATATGCCGGTAATGGGCTGAAAACGCCTGTTTTGGGACTCTGCAGAGAAAGTGTTTGCAGACTGCTGAATCCACACACGGGTTTAACTCTGGAAGTTGAGTGCACACATTGACAACCGTTCTGTTAGATAGCTGCGTTTTGGATTTAGAAGCAGATATTTCCCTGTGCTTACTGCTGTTTCTTCCATATGCCGGTAATGGGCTGAAAACTCCTGTTTTGGGACTCTGCAGAGAACGTGTTTGCAGACTGCTGAATCCACACACGGGTTTAACTCTGGAAGTTGAGTGCACACATTGACAACCGTTCTGTTAGATAGCTGCGATTTGGATTTAGAAGCAGATATTTCCCTGGGCTTACTGCTGTTTCTTCCATATGCCGGTAATGGGCTGAAAACGCCTGTTTTGGGACTCTGCAGAGAAAGTGTTTGCAGACTGCTGAATCCACACACGGGTTTAACTCTGGAAGTTGAGTGCACACATTGACAACCGTTCTGTTAGATAGCTGCGTTTTGGATTTAGAAGCAGATATTTCCCTGTGCTTACTGCTGTTGCTTCCATATGCCGGTAATGGGCTGAAAACGCCTGTTTGGGGACTCTGCAGAGAAAGTGTTTGCAGACTGCTGAATCCACACACGGGTTTAACTCTGGAAGTTGAGTGCACACATTGACAACCGTTCTGTTAGATAGCTGCGTTTTGGATTTAGAAGCAGATATTTCCCTGTGCTTACTGCTGTTTCTTCCATATGCCGGTAATGGGCTGAAAACGCCTGTTTGGGGACTCTGCAGAGAAAGTGTTTGCAGACTGCTGAATCCACACACGGGTTTAACTCTGGAAGTTGAGTGCACACATTGACAACCGTTCTGTTAGATAGCTGCGTTTTGGATTTAGAAGCAGATATTTCCCTGTGCTTACTGCTGTTGCTTCCATATGCCGGTAATGGGCTGAAAACGCCTGTTTTGGGACTCTGCAGAGAAACTGTTTGCAGACTGCTGAATCCACACACGGGTTTAACTCTGGAAGTTGAGTGCACACATTGACAACCGTTCTGTTAGATAGCTGCGTTTTGGATTTAGAAGCAGATATTTCCCTGTGCTTACTGCTGTTTCTTCCATATGCCGGTAATGGGCTGAAAACTCCTGTTTTGGGACTCTGCCGAGAACGTGTTTGCAGACTGTTGAATCCACACACGGGTTTAACTCTGGAAGTTGAGTGCACACATTGACAACCGTTCTGTTAGATAGCTGCGTTTTGGATTTAGAAGCAGATATTTCCCTGTGCTTACTGCTGTTTCTTCCATATGCCGGTAATGGGCTGAAAACGCCTGTTTGGGGACTCTGCAGAGAAAGTGTTTGCAGACTGCTGAATCCACACACGGGTTTAACTCTGGAAGTTGAGTGCACACATTGACAACCGTTCTGTTAGATAGCTGCGTTTTGGATTTAGAAGCAGATATTTCCCTGTGCTTACTGCTGTTTCTTCCATATGCCGGTAATGGGCTGAAAACGCCTGTTTTGGGACTCTGCAGAGAAAGTGTTTGCAGACTGCTGAATCCACACACGGGTTTAACTCTGGAAGTTGAGTGCACACATTGACAACCATTCTGTTAGATAGCTGCGTTTTGGATTTAGAAGCAGATATTTCCCTGTGCTTACTGCTGTTTCTTCCATATGCCGGTAATGGGCTGAAAACGCCTGTTTGGGGACTCTGCAGAGAAAGTGTTTGCAGACTGCTGAATCCACACACGGGTTTAACTCTGGAAGTTGAGTGCACACATTGACAACCGTTCTGTTAGATAGCTGCGTTTTGGATTTAGAAGCAGATATTTCCCTGTGCTTACTGCTGTTTCTTCCATATGCCGGTAATGGTCTGAAAACGCCTGTTTGGGGACTCTGCAGAGAAAGTGTTTGCAGACTGCTGAATCCACACACGGGTTTAACTCTGGAAGTTGAGTGCACACATTGACAACCGTTCTGTTAGATAGCTGCGTTTTGGATTTAGAAGCAGATATTTCCCTGTGCTTACTGCTGTTTCTTCCATATGCCGGTAATGGGCTGAAAACGCCTGTTTGGGGACTCTGCAGAGAAAGTGTTTGCAGACTGCTGAATCCACACACGGGTTTAACTCTGGAAGTTGAGTGCACACATTGACAACCGTTCTGTTAGATAGCTGCGTTTTGGATTTAGAAGCAGATATTTCCCTGTGCTTACTGCTGTTTCTTCCATATGCCGGTAATGGGCTGAAAACGCCTGTTTTGGGACTCTGCAGAGAAAGTGTTTGCAGACTGCTGAATCCACACACGGGTTTAACTCTGGAAGTTGAGTGCACACATTGACAACCGTTCTGTTAGATAGCTGCGTTTTGGATTTAGAAGCAGATATTTCCCTGTGCTTACTACTGTTTCTTCCATATACCGGTAATGGGCTGAAAACGCCTGTTTTGGGACTCTGCAGAGAAAGTGTTTGCAGACTGCTGAATCCACACACGGGTTTAACTCTGGAAGTTGAGTGCACACATTGACAACCGTTCTGTTAGATAGCTGCGTTTTGGATTTAGAAGCAGATATTTCCCTGTGCTTACTGCTGTTTCTTCCATATGCCGGTAATGGGCTGAAAACGCCTGTTTTGGGACTCTGCAGAGAAAGTGTTTGCAGACTGCTGAATCCACACACGGGTTTAACTCTGGAAGTTGAGTGCACACATTGACAACCGTTCTGATAGATAGCTGCGTTTTGGATTTAGAAGCAGATATTTCCCTGGGCTTACTGCTGTTTCTTCCATATGCCGGTAATGGGCTGAAAACGCCTGTTTTGGGACTCTGCAGAGAAAGTGTTTGCAGACTGCTGAATCCACACACGGGTTTAACTCTGGAAGTTGAGTGCACACATTGACAACCGTTCTGTTAGATAGCTGCGTTTTGGATTTAGAAGCAGATATTTCCCTGTGCTTACTGCTGTTTCTTCCATATGCCGGTAATGGGCTGAAAACTCCTGTTTTGGGACTCTGCCGAGAACGTGTTTGCAGACTGCTGAATCCACACACGGGTTTAACTCTGGAAGTTGAGTGCACACATTGACAACCGTTCTGTTAGATAGCTGCGTTTTGGATTTAGAAGCAGATATTTCCCTGTGCTTACTGCTGTTTCTTCCATATGCCGGTAATGGGCTGAAAACGCCTGTTTTGGGACTCTGCAGAGAAAGTGTTTGCAGACTGCTGAATCCACACACGGGTTTAACTCTGGAAGTTGAGTGCACACATTGACAACCGTTCTGTTAGATAGCTGCGTTTTGGATTTAGAAGCAGATATTTCCCTGTGCTTACTGCTGTTTCTTCCATATGCCGGTAATGGGCTGAAAACTCCTGTTTTGGGACTCTGCAGAGAACGTGTTTGCAGACTGCTGAATCCACACACGGGTTTAACTCTGGAAGTTGAGTGCACACATTGACAACCGTTCTGTTAGATAGCTGCGTTTTGGATTTAGAAGCAGATATTTCCCTGTGCTTACTGCTGTTTCTTCCATATGCCGGTAATGGGCTGAAAACGCCTGTTTGGGGACTCTGCAGAGAAAGTGTTTGCAGACTGCTGAATCCACACACGGGTTTAACTCTGGAAGTTGAGTGCACACATTGACAACCGTTCTGTTAGATAGCTGCGTTTTGGATTTAGAAGCAGATATTTCCCTGTGCTTACTGCTGTTTCTTCCATATGCCGGTAATGGGCTGAAAACGCCTGTTTGGGGACTCTGCAGAGAAAGTGTTTGCAGACTGCTGAATCCACACACGGGTTTAACTCTGGAAGTTGAGTGCACACATTGACAACCGTTCTGTTAGATAGCTGCGTTTTGGATTTAGAAGCAGATATTTCCCTGTGCTTACTGCTGTTTCTTCCATATGCCGGTAATGGGCTGAAAACGCCTGTTTGGGGACTCTGCAGAGAAAGTGTTTGCAGACTGCTGAATCCACACACGGGTTTAACTCTGGAAGTTGAGTGCACACATTGACAACCGTTCTGTTAGATAGCTGCATTTTGGATTTAGAAGCAGATATTTCCCTGTGCTTACTGCTGTTTCTTCCATATGCCGGTAATGGGCTGAAAACGCCTGTTTGGGGACTCTGCAGAGAAAGTGTTTGCAGACTGCTGAATCCACACACGGGTTTAACTCTGGAAGTTGAGTGCACACATTGACAACCGTTCTGTTAGATAGCTGCGTTTTGGATTTAGAAGCAGATATTTCCCTGGGCTTACTGCTGTTGCTTCCATATGCCGGTAATGGGCTGAAAACGCCTGTTTGGGGACTCTGCAGAGAAACTGTTTGCAGACTGCTGAATCCACACACGGGTTTAACTCTGGAAGTTGAGTGCACACATTGACAACCGTTCTGTTAGATAGCTGCGTTTTGGATTTAGAAGCAGATATTTCCCTGTGCTTACTGCTGTTTCTTCCATATGCCGGTAATGGGCTGAAAACGCCTGTTTTGGGACTCTGCAGAGAAAGTGTTTGCAGACTGCTGAATCCACACACGGGTTTAACTCTGGAAGTTGAGTGCACACATTGACAACCGTTCTGTTAGATAGCTGCGTTTTGGATTTAGAAGCAGATATTTCCCTGTGCTTACTGCTGTTTCTTCCATATGCCGGTAATGGGCTGAAAACGCCTGTTTGGGGACTCTGTAGAGAAACTCTTTGCAGACTGCTGAATCCACACACGGGTTTAACTCTGGAAGTTGAGTGCACACATGGACAACCGTTCTGTTAGATAGCTGCGTTTTGGATTTAGAAGCAGATATTTCCCTGTGCTTACTGCTGTTTCTTCCATATGCCGGTAATGGGCTGAAAACGCCTGTTTTGGGACTCTGCAGAGAACGTGTTTGCAGACTGCTGAATCCACACACGGGTTTAACTCTGGAAGTTGAGTGCACACATTGACAACCGTTCTGTTAGATAGCTGCGTTTTGGATTTAGAAGCAGATATTTCCATGTGCTTACTGCTGTTTCTTCCATATGCCGGTAATGGGCTGAAAACGCCTGTTTTGGGACTCTGCAGAGAAAGTGTTTGCAGACTGCTGAATCCACACACGGGTTTAACTCTGGAAGTTGAGTGCACACATTGACAACCGTTCTGTTAGATAGCTGCGTTTTGGATTTAGAAGCAGATATTTCCCTGTGCTTACTGCTGTTTCTTCCATATGCCGGTAATGGGCTGAAAACGCCTGTTTTGGGACTCTGCAGAGAAAGTGTTTGCAGACTGCTGAATCCACACACGGGTTTAACTCTGGAAGTTGAGTGCACACATTGACAACCGTTCTGATAGATAGCTGCGTTTTGGATTTAGAAGCAGATATTTCCCTGGGCTTACTGCTGTTTCTTCCATATGCCGGTAATGGGCTGAAAACGCCTGTTTTGGGACTCTGCAGAGAAAGTGTTTGCAGACTGCTGAATCCACACACGGGTTTAACTCTGGAAGTTGAGTGCACACATTGACAACCGTTCTGTTAGATAGCTGCGTTTTGGATTTAGAAGCAGATATTTACCTGTGCTTACTGCTGTTTCTTCCATATGCCGGTAATGGGCTGAAAACGCCTGTTTGGGGACTCTGCAGAGAAAGTGTTTGCAGACTGCTGAATCCACACACGGGTTTAACTCTGGAAGTTGAGTGCACACATTGACAACCGTTCTGTTAGATAGCTGCGTTTTGGATTTAGAAGCAGATATTTCCCTGTGCTTACTGCTGTTTCTTCCATATGCCGGTTATGGGCTGAAAACGCCTGTTTGGGGACTCTGCAGAGAAAGTGTTTGCAGACTGCTGAATCCACACACGGGTTTAACTCTGGAAGTTGAGTGCACACATTGACAACCGTTCTGTTAGATAGCTGCGTTTTGGATTTAGAAGCAGATATTTCCCTGTGCTTACTGCTGTTTCTTCCATATGCCGGTAATGGGCTGAAAACGCCTGTTTGGGGACTCTGCAGAGAAAGTGTTTGCAGACTGCTGAATCCACACACGGGTTTAACTCTGGAAGTTGAGTGCACACATTGACAACCGTTCTGTTAGATAGCTGCGTTTTGGATTTAGAAGCAGATATTTCCCTGTGCTTACTGCTGTTGCTTCCATATGCCGGTAATGGGCTGAAAACGCCTGTTTTGGGACTCTGCAGAGAAAGTGTTTGCAGACTGCTGAATCCACACACGGGTTTAACTCTGGAAGTTGAGTGCACACATTGACAACCGTTCTGTTAGATAGCTGCGTTTTGGATTTAGAAGCAGATATTTCCCTGTGCTTACTGCTGTTTCTTCCATATGCCGGTAATGGGCTGAAAACGCCTGTTTTGGGACTCTGCAGAGAACGTGTTTGCAGACTGCTGAATCCACACACGGGTTTAACTCTGGAAGTTGAGTGCACACATTGACAACCGTTCTGTTAGATAGCTGCGTTTTGGATTTAGAAGCAGATATTTCCCTGTGCTTACTGCTGTTTCTTCCATATGCCGGTAATGGGCTGAAAACTCCTGTTTTGGGACTCTGCCGAGAACGTGTTTGCAGACTGCTGAATCCACACACGGGTTTAACTCTGGAAGTTGAGTGCACACATTGACAACCGTTCTGTTAGATAGCTGCGTTTTGGATTTAGAAGCAGATATTTCCCTGGGCTTACTGCTGTTTCTTCTATATGCCGGTAATGGGCTGAAAACGCCTGTTTTGGGACTCTGCAGAGAAAGTGTTTGCAGACTGCTGAATCCACACACGGGTTTAACTCTGGAAGTTGAGTGCACACATTGACAACCGTTCTGTTAGATAGCTGCGTTTTGGATTTAGAAGCAGATATTTCCCTGTGCTTACTGCTGTTTCTTCCATATGCCGGTAATGGGCTGAAAACTCCTGTTTTGGGACTCTGCAGAGAACGTGTTTGCAGACTGCTGAATCCACACACGGGTTTAACTCTGGAAGTTGAGTGCACACATTGACAACCGTTCTGTTAGATAGCTGCGATTTGGATTTAGAAGCAGATATTTCCCTGGGCTTACTGCTGTTTCTTCCATATGCCGGTAATGGGCTGAAAACGCCTGTTTTGGGACTCTGCAGAGAAAGTGTTTGCAGACTGCTGAATCCACACACGGGTTTAACTCTGGAAGTTGAGTGCACACATTGACAACCGTTCTGTTAGATAGCTGCGTTTTGGATTTAGAAGCAGATATTTCCCTGTGCTTACTGCTGTTGCTTCCATATGCCGGTAATGGGCTGAAAACGCCTGTTTGGGGACTCTGCAGAGAAAGTGTTTGCAGACTGCTGAATCCACACACGGGTTTAACTCTGGAAGTTGAGTGCACACATTGACAACCGTTCTGTTAGATAGCTGCGTTTTGGATTTAGAAGCAGATATTTCCCTGTGCTTACTGCTGTTTCTTCCATATGCCGGTAATGGGCTGAAAACGCCTGTTTGGGGACTCTGCAGAGAAAGTGTTTGCAGACTGCTGAATCCACACACGGGTTTAACTCTGGAAGTTGAGTGCACACATTGACAACCGTTCTGTTAGATAGCTGCGTTTTGGATTTAGAAGCAGATATTTCCCTGTGCTTACTGCTGTTGCTTCCATATGCCGGTAATGGGCTGAAAACGCCTGTTTTGGGACTCTGCAGAGAAACTGTTTGCAGACTGCTGAATCCACACACGGGTTTAACTCTGGAAGTTGAGTGCACACATTGACAACCGTTCTGTTAGATAGCTGCGTTTTGGATTTAGAAGCAGATATTTCCCTGTGCTTACTGCTGTTTCTTCCATATGCCGGTAATGGGCTGAAAACTCCTGTTTTGGGACTCTGCCGAGAACGTGTTTGCAGACTGTTGAATCCACACACGGGTTTAACTCTGGAAGTTGAGTGCACACATTGACAACCGTTCTGTTAGATAGCTGCGTTTTGGATTTAGAAGCAGATATTTCCCTGTGCTTACTGCTGTTTCTTCCATATGCCGGTAATGGGCTGAAAACGCCTGTTTGGGGACTCTGCAGAGAAAGTGTTTGCAGACTGCTGAATCCACACACGGGTTTAACTCTGGAAGTTGAGTGCACACATTGACAACCGTTCTGTTAGATAGCTGCGTTTTGGATTTAGAAGCAGATATTTCCCTGTGCTTACTGCTGTTTCTTCCATATGCCGGTAATGGGCTGAAAACGCCTGTTTTGGGACTCTGCAGAGAAAGTGTTTGCAGACTGCTGAATCCACACACGGGTTTAACTCTGGAAGTTGAGTGCACACATTGACAACCATTCTGTTAGATAGCTGCGTTTTGGATTTAGAAGCAGATATTTCCCTGTGCTTACTGCTGTTTCTTCCATATGCCGGTAATGGGCTGAAAACGCCTGTTTGGGGACTCTGCAGAGAAAGTGTTTGCAGACTGCTGAATCCACACACGGGTTTAACTCTGGAAGTTGAGTGCACACATTGACAACCGTTCTGTTAGATAGCTGCGTTTTGGATTTAGAAGCAGATATTTCCCTGTGCTTACTGCTGTTTCTTCCATATGCCGGTAATGGTCTGAAAACGCCTGTTTGGGGACTCTGCAGAGAAAGTGTTTGCAGACTGCTGAATCCACACACGGGTTTAACTCTGGAAGTTGAGTGCACACATTGACAACCGTTCTGTTAGATAGCTGCGTTTTGGATTTAGAAGCAGATATTTCCCTGTGCTTACTGCTGTTTCTTCCATATGCCGGTAATGGGCTGAAAACGCCTGTTTGGGGACTCTGCAGAGAAAGTGTTTGCAGACTGCTGAATCCACACACGGGTTTAACTCTGGAAGTTGAGTGCACACATTGACAACCGTTCTGTTAGATAGCTGCGTTTTGGATTTAGAAGCAGATATTTCCCTGTGCTTACTGCTGTTTCTTCCATATGCCGGTAATGGGCTGAAAACGCCTGTTTTGGGACTCTGCAGAGAAAGTGTTTGCAGACTGCTGAATCCACACACGGGTTTAACTCTGGAAGTTGAGTGCACACATTGACAACCGTTCTGTTAGATAGCTGCGTTTTGGATTTAGAAGCAGATATTTCCCTGTGCTTACTACTGTTTCTTCCATATACCGGTAATGGGCTGAAAACGCCTGTTTTGGGACTCTGCAGAGAAAGTGTTTGCAGACTGCTGAATCCACACACGGGTTTAACTCTGGAAGTTGAGTGCACACATTGACAACCGTTCTGTTAGATAGCTGCGTTTTGGATTTAGAAGCAGATATTTCCCTGTGCTTACTGCTGTTTCTTCCATATGCCGGTAATGGGCTGAAAACGCCTGTTTTGGGACTCTGCAGAGAAAGTGTTTGCAGACTGCTGAATCCACACACGGGTTTAACTCTGGAAGTTGAGTGCACACATTGACAACCGTTCTGATAGATAGCTGCGTTTTGGATTTAGAAGCAGATATTTCCCTGGGCTTACTGCTGTTTCTTCCATATGCCGGTAATGGGCTGAAAACGCCTGTTTTGGGACTCTGCAGAGAAAGTGTTTGCAGACTGCTGAATCCACACACGGGTTTAACTCTGGAAGTTGAGTGCACACATTGACAACCGTTCTGTTAGATAGCTGCGTTTTGGATTTAGAAGCAGATATTTCCCTGTGCTTACTGCTGTTTCTTCCATATGCCGGTAATGGGCTGAAAACTCCTGTTTTGGGACTCTGCCGAGAACGTGTTTGCAGACTGCTGAATCCACACACGGGTTTAACTCTGGAAGTTGAGTGCACACATTGACAACCGTTCTGTTAGATAGCTGCGTTTTGGATTTAGAAGCAGATATTTCCCTGTGCTTACTGCTGTTTCTTCCATATGCCGGTAATGGGCTGAAAACGCCTGTTTTGGGACTCTGCAGAGAAAGTGTTTGCAGACTGCTGAATCCACACACGGGTTTAACTCTGGAAGTTGAGTGCACACATTGACAACCGTTCTGTTAGATAAGCTGCGTTTTGGATTTAGAAGCAGATATTTCCCTGTGCTTACTGCTGTTTCTTCCATATGCCGGTAATGGGCTGAAAACTCCTGTTTTGGGACTCTGCAGAGAACGTGTTTGCAGACTGCTGAATCCACACACGGGTTTAACTCTGGAAGTTGAGTGCACACATTGACAACCGTTCTGTTAGATAGCTGCGTTTTGGATTTAGAAGCAGATATTTCCCTGTGCTTACTGCTGTTTCTTCCATATGCCGGTAATGGGCTGAAAACGCCTGTTTGGGGACTCTGCAGAGAAAGTGTTTGCAGACTGCTGAATCCACACACGGGTTTAACTCTGGAAGTTGAGTGCACACATTGACAACCGTTCTGTTAGATAGCTGCGTTTTGGATTTAGAAGCAGATATTTCCCTGTGCTTACTGCTGTTTCTTCCATATGCCGGTAATGGGCTGAAAACGCCTGTTTGGGGACTCTGCAGAGAAAGTGTTTGCAGGACTGCTGAATCCACACACGGGTTTAACTCTGGAAGTTGAGTGCACACATTGACAACCGTTCTGTTAGATAGCTGCGTTTTGGATTTAGAAGCAGATATTTCCCTGTGCTTACTGCTGTTTCTTCCATATGCCGGTAATGGGCTGAAAACGCCTGTTTGGGGACTCTGCAGAGAAAGTGTTTGCAGACTGCTGAATCCACACACGGGTTTAACTCTGGAAGTTGAGTGCACA